>NC_090746.1:117182307-117184807 GCF_036898095.1 Palaemon carinicauda | reverse complement strand
GCCGTATTTCATTTAAATACAGGCGACCATAATTTTATCTTTCTTTGTTCTTATATTTTACGAATTGGTGACCGTGATATCAATCCTTTATGGCAAAATTTCTGTTTTCATAACGGTAAAAATCCTGGAATAAATGTTGCCAGGCATTTACCGTTTTTTTTTTTTCAATGCAAATTTTTAACAGTGCAAGAATATCAACTGAAGATCAGTTAATGGCAACAAGGAATGGGTATATCAATTACTGAAATACAGTACATCATCACGGAGATCTCATCTTGGGGATTATCAAACGAATTGGCAACTCGAGCCAGACGTGAAATATTGAAGTCCCAGAGTTGGGGTGTGATTGTTTACTGATGTAACCGCCTCCTTTAATGCCATAACATCTGTAGGGAACAAAAATAGCTTTCACTTTTTTACATCTAAAGTGTATCGGTGTACAGAGGGGAGTAAAAATAAAGGTAGGGCGATGTCTGCCAGTTCTGTCTATCCCTGATATCAAAGAATAGGTACAAATAGTAAAATATAGCACGTGTTTAAATGATGTAGTAAATCCCGAAGATACTTAGGATTTTCAAGTAATGACCCGCAATTACTTAAATATATTAAAAGCAGAATGATAAATACGTTTAATGTAAATAAAATAGGATTTAAAACTTCTTTTAAAAAGTATTCACAGCTAGATATATTTCTTATCTAAAAACATATTTTGATGAATAGTAAATATTTCAGTTGTAATTACACTATATGTAAAAAAAAAAAAAAATATTTATGTAAATATACTATGATGCATATGTTATAAATTGTAAGATTGTAAGTGTATTTCATAATAAAAGATAAAAGAAAATTTCATCAGAGAGGGTAATAAAATGTTCTCATAAATGTAAAGCAATATTTTAACTGGCAGTGATCTCGCAATGTGTTTAATACAGCAACTACTTTGGCAGCGATCTCACAATGTGTTTAATACAGCAACTACTTTGGCAGCGATCTCACAATGTGTTTAATACAGCAACTACTTTGGCAGCGATCTCACAATGTGTTTAATACAGCAACTACTTTGGCAGCGATCTCACAATGTGTTTAATACAGCAACTACTTTGGCAGCGATCTCACAATGTGTTCAATACAGCAACTACTTACGTTGCGCAATTTACGCCAGTTTTACATCATTGTCTTAATTAAATAGTTGTACGTATAATCTTCAAGACATTTCTTTGGCGTTGACTGTTTTATAAAAGATCCAGTCACCTGCCTTAAATGCTATAAGTTTTCGCCACTTCAAAAATACAAGAGGACATAGACAGTTCAGAGAACGTTTTGCCAGAATGTTCATTAATGTGTCTTCTAAGTCACAAGCTACTTCCAAAAAGGCCCATGTTCTCATGAATACGGCAATCATGACCCCACTTGCCTTGCCTTGCCTTGCCTTGCCTTGCCTTGCCTTCCCCTCACTTCTCGGATTTTATGAATTTGCTTTAAGTTACATCTGAGAACTCTTCTTATATATATATATATATAAAAAAAAAATCTCTTCCATAATCCTTAATAGTTTCCATCATCACGGAAACTTACTTCCTGTGCTTTTTAATATGTACTGCCAGTTTCATGGTAGTAATTTCCCCCTATCTGACAGTTCTCATCTGGCATGTCATAGCCGGATAATTGGCATACATTTTGCAATCTAATTAATGCGAGGTGGAAATGTTTCTTCTTAGTTCCCACGTTAATATGGGAAAAGTCTTCTAATGGCTGCAATTAAATTCCTGAGTGAATCTTGATAAAATAATACCTTTTTTAGACTACTGCGTTTATTGCTCAGTTCACTAGACATAATTCATCGTACTTTTCCCATTATTCTTCGAATAAAACGCGAACTAATGACAAATTTTTGAACTTGTCAAGAAATATTTCAACGTAGCTGAACTGCGTGTTCCTTTTTTTTTTACCTTTTTGTGCCTTTTGTCCTTTATTGGTAAATTGTAATAAAAATGTTACGTACAAACATGAATGTAAATGAGTTACAAAGTTTCCTTTCAGTACACACACACACACACACACACACACACACACACATATATATATATATATATATATATATATATATATATATATATATATATATATATATATATATATATATATATATATAAAATATATATATATGGATGAAAATCAATACAATATCTCATACTGGGATCGAACCGTAGTCTCTTCAACTGAAAGGCATGACTAGGGTTCGATCCCAGTATGTTATAGAAATTAATTTCTATTTGAGCACGATATTGTGTTCATTTTCATCCAAATTGACTCATTACGGGTAATTCGAATTAAAAGCCATCAATTGTGTCACCTGTTGGGTAGGAAACTCGGGAAAAACTCGCGGGTATGAGACTAATGTCTCACCAGAGAAATCCTGGAATGCAGTTAGAACTTTGGTTCAGACTTCTGGTGGAATGATTGGTAGCGACTTTGTCTTTTACTTGAAGAGACTGGGGTT
>NC_090746.1:117169807-117172307 GCF_036898095.1 Palaemon carinicauda | reverse complement strand
AAATTTCACCCAATCTATTTTCATCCAGATCGTAAAGTTTCTAAGACATAGGGCTGAAGTTACGGGCAAGAGTCTTTTACGAGGCTACTTCGCTTTTTTGAAGACAGAATAAAGGCCGAATTCTCCCACAGCGAAATCTTTCATAAATCCGTGTCCATGAAAACGGAACGGTGAGGAGGAAGTCAGAGAGAAAAAAAAAAAAGAAATCTCAGGCGGGAGGTTTTGCATGCAAGGCCCGTAGCCAGAAATTAGAACTTTGCTTTCCATGGGTTCCTCTCTGCATGATTCATTCTGGACTTCTTGTTGTTATCAGGTTGAGCTGATATTATGCCAAAAAAGGTTCTTGGTCAAATGAGGATGTAAAAATATGATTCCACTCAACCTAGTTTAAGGACAAAATTAATCTTTAGGACATAAAAGTTTAAAGTGAATAACTCTGGTCATTAGCCTGTTCTGGATGAATTTTATGGGACAATTATTCCTCAACTCCTAGCAAAATATATATTAAAATTTCGTATTCTGAGTCACAATTAGCTAACCAAAAATATGGACTTTCGTTTTCTGAGTCTCAATTAACTGACCAAAAATATGGACTTTCGTATTCTGAGTCACAATTAGCTGACCAAAAATATGGACTTTCGTTTTCTGAGTCTCAATTAGCTGACCAAAAATATGGACTTTCGTATTCTGAGTCACAATTAGCTGACCAAAAATATGGAATTTCGAATTCTGAGTCACAATTAGCTCACCAAAAATATGGACTTTCGTATTCTGAGTAACAATTAGCTGACCAAAAATATGGACTTTCGCTTTCTGAGTCACAATTAGCTGACCAAAAATATGGACTTTCCTATTCTGAGTCACAATTAGCTGACCAAAAATATGGACTTTCGCTTTCTGAGTCACAATTAGCTGACCAAAAATATGGACTTTCGTATTCTGAGTCACAATTAGCTGACCAAAAATATGGACTTTCGCTTTCTGAGTCACAATTAGCTGACCAAAAATATGGACTTTCGTATTCTGAGTCACAATTAGCTGACCAAAAATATGGAATTTCGAATTCTGAGTCACAATTAGCTCACCAAAAATATGGACTTTCGTATTCTGAGTAACAATTAGCTGACCAAAAATATGGACTTTCGCTTTCTGAGTCACAATTAGCTGACCATAAATATGGACTTTCCTATTCTGAGTCACAATTAGCTGACCAAAAATATGGACTTTCGCTTTCTGAGTCACAATTAGCTGACCAAAAATATGGACTTTCCTATTCTGAGTCACAATTAGCTCACCAAAAATATGGACTTTCGTATTCTGAGTCACAATTAGCTGACCAAAAATATGGACTTTCCTATTCTGAGTCACAATTAGCTCACCAAAAATATGGACTTTCGTATTCTGAGTCACAATTAGCTCACCAAAAATATGGACTTTCATATTCTGAGTCACAATTAGCTGACCAAAAAATATGGAATTTCGTATTCTGAGTCACAATTAGCTCACCAAAAATATGGACTTTCGTATTCTGAGTAACAATTAGCTCACCAAAAATATGGACTTTCGTATTCTGAGTAACAATTAGCTCACCAAAAATATGGACTTTCGTATTCTGAGTAACAATTAGCTGACCGACCAAAAATATGGAGTTTCGTATTCTGAGTCACAATTAGCTGACCAAAAATATGGACTTTCGTATTCTGAGTCACAATTAGCTGACCAAATATATGGAATTTCGTATTCTGAGTCACAATTAGCTCACCAAAAATATGGACTTTCGTATTCTGAGTAACAATTAGCTCACCAAAAATATGGACTTTCCTATTCTGAGTAACAATTAGCTGACCGACCAAAAATATGGAGTTTCGTATTCTGAGTCACAATTAGCTGACCAAAAATATGGACTTTCGCTTTCTGAGTCACAATTAGCTGACCAAAAATATGGAGTTTCGTATTCTGAGTCACAATTAGCTCACCAAAAATATGGACTTTCGTATTCTGAGTCACAATTAGCTGACCAAATATATGGAATTTCGTATTCTGAGTCACAATTAGCTCACCAAAAATATGGACTTTCGTATTCTGAGTCACAATTAGCTGACCAAAAATATGGACTTTCCTATTCTGAGTCACAATTAGCTGATCAAAATTAAATGAAACCCTTTTGAAGACCAATCTATTTACCAGCTGTTTTTTTCTCTATGAAAATTTAGAATATATTGCAATTTATCAATCATACTAGAGATGAACCGTATCTATAAAAATAAACATTTTATTTAATTTAAAGAAAAATATCTATCCGGATTTATAATAAATTCTTGATGTTCCAGAAACTTGTAGTTATATTGTTCAAATCTACCACAATATTCCAAACATATTAATTTTGTATTTAAAATTCAGGGATTAGCAACACAATAGTCAATCACATACAGCATGAATATATAAAATGATCTGATGTTAAACACAATATAATAGGATAATTAAGATATTTGGTATCATT
>NC_090746.1:117159807-117164807 GCF_036898095.1 Palaemon carinicauda | reverse complement strand
ATGGAAACTTTGCTAGAAGTCAGTCACAGAATTCAGTGTGCATGGATGAATTGGAGAAAGGCATCAGGGACACTTTCTGATAGAAGAATCAGTGCACACTATTCTATCTTATTTCTCTTCCCCTGGTTTTGTTAAGTTTTTTATAGTTTACATAGGAGATATTTATTTTAATGTTGTTAATCTTCTCAAAATATTTTATTTTCCTCTTTTCCTTTCCTCACTGGGCTATTTTCCCTGTTGGAGCCCTTGGGCTCATAGTATCCTGCTTTTCCAACTAGGGTAGTAGCTTAGCAAGTAATAATAATAATAATAAAAGGTTAAAGGAAAGTTTTATAAAAGCGTTGTTAGACCAGCCATGCTCTATGGGACAGAGACTTGGCCAATAAAGAAAGAAAAAGAAAGAAAACTGGAGGTGGACGAGATGAGAATGCTGAGGTGGATGTGCGATGTCACAGAATAGAATTAGATTCGGAACGAATTGATCAGGGGGACAGACGAAGCATTGAAGGTTTCAAAGAAAGTTCATGAAAGAAGAATGAAATGGTTTGGTCATGTCATGAGGAGAGAAGATGAACACTTATGTAAAAGGATCATAAAAATGGAGGTGGAGAGCGGAAGAAGGATGGGAACGCCAAAGTTCAGGTGGAAAGATAACTTATTGAATGACATGAAGGAAAAGGGTCTAAGGGAACAGGCTGTACAGGACAGAGGAAGATGGAGAAGGCTGGCTAGAAACAGCGACCCCATAATAATATTATTATTATTATTATTATTATTATTATTATTATTATTATTATTATTATTATTATTATTATTATTATTATTATTAGCTAAGCAACAACCTTAGTTGGAAAAGCAAGATGCTATAAGCTTAAGGGCTCCAACAGGGAAAAATGTTAGCAGATTAAATAATAAACTATAAATGGGAAATAATATTCAAACAAATCAAGATGTAATAAGTAAAATAAACAAGAATAACCAAACTTATGTCTAACTGCCCGTCTAAAATGAATCCCCTCCACCCCCCTTTGAATTTCGGAAGTTTGACCGATTCAACTATTTGATAACGAAAATCATTCGTCAATTCGATCTCAACACAAATAAAAGCTTCTGAAATACCGAGTGGAACTGAGCCTTACAAAAGAAAATGCAGATCTAGTACAACGTAACGGATTTTATTACAATGGACTGTCAGAATGGTAAAATATTAAATGCACCATGCCCACTGGGATCATTGAACGGAAGGACCAGAGATTAATATCAAGATCAGGGATAAGGACTCTAATAGTTCTTAAAAAAAAAAAAAAAAAAAAAAAAAACAATAATTTCAGAAGAGAGTCAACTGCTAAAAATCTAATTTAAAAAGAATATAAAAAAAATTACAGGATAATCACAAAAAGATGTTATAAATACTCGAATTTTTCATGCGACATAAGAAAACACAAACAGGTTACTTTTTTTTTCGATAAATTTTACTTAATCTCATGAAGGAAGCCTAAATTTTTAAAATGCATTCTAAATTTTGTTGAGGTTTTATATTTGACCCCTTACAATCTATCATGCACTGATTTTAGAGAAATTTTTGTTAAAGGAACACTGAAGTATAACTTAGAACACTGAAGTAACAATTGAAAATCTGAATTTTTACTTGTAAATTCATCTTTAAATGTGAAAAACAATTGTGACAATGCCTATTCCAATATATGATTCAAAAGTTAAGCATGAAGGAAGCCAATATTAAAAGAAAAAAAAAGGCACTCTAAATTTTGTTAAGGGTTTACATTTGACCCTTTAAAATTTATCCTGCACTAATGTCATCGAAATATGTGTTAAAGGAACACAGAAGTTTCACTTGAAACACAGAAGTTTCACTTATAAATCTGAAGTTCCATTTGTAAATTTTAAATATAAAAAAAAAAACTGTGAAAATCCTATTCCAATATACGATATAAAGGAACACTGAAGTTTCACTTGAAACACAGAAGTTTCACTTATAAATCTGAAGTTTCATTTATAAATTTTAAATGTGAAAAAACCTGTGAAAATCCTATTCCAATATACGATTCAAGTTAAGGCAAAGGATCCTTTTCAGATCCTAAAACGACGAGAGCGTAGAGGCAGGACGAGTTTGCATGGCGGCCGCTTTGCACGGTCATTGCGGCAGTTCAAGGTCACCAGGACACGCTGGAAGGTCACGAGCGACCTCGAAAGCTCGGAAGGTTTCAGATGAGTTTGGCTATTAACACAAACTCAACAAAAAAATTCTTCCGCAACTTATGGCGCAGAAACTCCTGTCGTTAGTGGAAAGCTATGCATTCTGATTTTGGGGTAATCCGAAATTAATTTTAAATAGAAGGCTAATAGATGTTGCTACGCCAGATAAACAATTCAATCAATCAAAATCCCTAAAAATCCAAGCTTTAATTTGTTGCTACGCCAGATAAACAATTCAATCAATCAAAATCCCTAAAAATCTAGGCTTTAATTTGTTGCTACGCCAGATAAACAATTCAATCAATCAAAATCCCTAAAAATCTAGGCTTTAATTTGTTGCTACGTCAAATAAACAATTCAATCAATCAACATCCCTAAAAATCTAGGCTTTAATTTGTTGCTACGTCAGATAAACAATTCAATCAATCAACATCCCTAAAAATCTAGGCTTTAATTTGTTGCTACGCCAGATAAACAATTCAATCAATCAAAATCCCTAAAAATCTAGGCTTTAATTTGTTGCTACGCCAGATAAACAATTCAATCAATCAAAATCCCTAAAAATCTAGGCTTTAATTTGTTGCTACGTCAGATAAACAATTCAATCAATCAAAATCCCTAAAAATCTAGGCTTTAATTTGTTGCTACGTCAAATAAACAATTCAATCAATCAACATCCCTAAAAATCTAGGCTTTAATTTGTTGCTACGCCAGATAAACAATTCAATCAATCAAAATCCCTAAAAATCTAGGCTTTAATTTGTTGCTACGCCAGATAAACAATTCAATCAATCAAAATCCCTAAAAATCTAGGCTTTAATTTGTTGCTACGCCAGATAAACAATTCAATCAATCAAAATCCCTAAAAATCTAGGCTTTAATTTGTTGCTACGTCAGATAAACAATTCAATCAATCAACATCCCTAAAAATCTAGGCTTTAATTTGTTGCTACGCCAGATAAACAATTCAATCAATCAAAATCCCTAAAAATCTAGGCTTTAATTTGTTGCTACGCCAGATAAACAATTCAATCAATAAAAATCCGTAAAAATTTAGGTTTCAATTTGTTGCTACGCCAGATAAACAATTCAATCAATCAAATCCCTAAAAATCTAGGCTTTAATTTGTTGCTACGCCAGATAAACAATTCGATTAATCAAAATCCCTAAAATTCCACGCTTTAATTTGTTGCTACGTCAGATAAACAATTCAATCAATCAAAATCCCTAAAAATCTAGGCTTTAATTTGTTGCTACGTCAGATAAATAATTAAATCAATCAATCAATAAAAATCCCTAAAAAGAGCTTCAATTTGTTGTTCCATCAGATAAACAATTAAATCAATCAATCAATAAAAAACACTAAAAATCGAGGCTTCAATTTGTTGTTACGTCATATAAACAATTCAAACAATCAAAATCTAGCCTTTATTTTTCATTAAACTGCTGACTGTCTTGAAAAAAAAACTAGAAATAACTATCTCTTTTACTTTAAAACAATTATTATTATTATTATAACTATCCAAGCTACAACCCTAGTTGGAAAAGCAAGATGCTATAAGCCCAGGGGCTCCAACAGGGAAAAATAGCCCAGTGAGGAAAGGAAATAAGGAAAAATAAATGAAGAGAACAACTGATTATCCATGCGTTAAGAACGTCTACTACTGAAAGTCAACATGAGACAATTTAGCGAAAGCTCTACTTCATCCTAGCTTCGCTATCTGGTGCAGACGGTAATGCAGAGAGTAATTATATGTAATTATGAAAATGAGGAGGACACGCAAACAACGATTTAATCTCTCTCTCGGTTACTGATGACCGCTGTGCATCGTGTCCCTCCTAATCAGAAGTGGGTCGATAAAAACTACTCTTTCGGTGTCCTTCGGAACATCATCTTATTGACCTAGATTCCATCGCGGCAAAAAGTTGGGGAGTTAAGACCCACGAATTAGATAGACAAAAAACACCACACCCTCCCCCCCCCCCTCTCTCTCTCTCTCTCTCTCTCTCTCTCTCTCTCTCTCTCTCTCTCACACTTACACACACACAGGGTGAATGTATCTTTAATCCGGCAACGGAAAATTCTTCGGCGTGTTGAAGAAAAAAATCTTTGACTATAGGATTTATTGTCTCCGAATCAATTTATAATAAAATCACAATAAAATCTTTTATAAAGGTAAGATAAAAAATGTATGACAATACAACGGTAGTACCACGTTTGTCGTTAAATAGAAATGTATATTTATAAGTACCTTTGTGTGTATGCATACATATATTTTCATATTCATTTATATAGCTATATCCAAACATACCCACATAGATAAGCATCTTCTATTTTAAAGAAGAGCATTTTGTCCTACCAAAGGAGCATAACCAAACTGTCTATTGGACGAGAACGGAGATAGAAACATTCAGTCAAAAACCTAGAGGTCTGTTGAAATAAGTTGTGCATCAAATAGATTAATGAAAGACTCGGTCAAATTTTAGGAGAAAACAATGAAACACTGAGATTGAAACATGGAAGCGAAACGGGGTTTGTGATGTCCCTAGATTTATGCTAATCATCTGGCGAATTCATAAAGCAGAAAAGTAGATGAAGATTCTATGAGTTTGTGATGATTTCAATGACATTAGGAGTGCTGGCGAAAAAACTGACCCGATTTTTAATTCAGAGGTGAACATACAAAGGTTGTTACAGCTGGTGAATAGGGCCATTGAGGACAAGGACTAAACATCAATGCGGCGAAGAATGAATGAGATTGACAGAAGGCCAGAAAAAAAAAAGA
>NC_090746.1:117154807-117157307 GCF_036898095.1 Palaemon carinicauda | reverse complement strand
GGTTAATGGGGGATTAGTTATTCCTTGCTCATAGTGAAAAATTTAAGTTTTTTTATATGATTGCTATTTCACATCGTGTAAAAATATGAAGTTTTTTATTCATAAAGCTACTTGAAAGTAGATATAACTGAAGATGGTTGGAAACGAGATGGAATGAAATAAGTACAGAGTGGGGAGTGTGTGTGCACAAGATAGGGAAAAGATATCCAACGACTAAGGGAAATAAGATGGGAATGCATGAAAGGAAAGGCTGCCTTTTGTGGAATCAACTGTGAATATTGAATGCAACTAAAAAAAACCTGATTGAAGATGTTCAGATGAGTCGTTTGCTCAGTATATGTGGCATCAGAATAATTGGAGAAGTGAGAAATGGTGAAAAGGAAAGAGTAGTTAATCGGATCAATCAAGGTGTTCTGAGATAATAAAGTCACATAGAAAAACCAATCTACATGGGTTGGGAAAAAGTGTATATATATTGGAAGTGAAAGAGGATTGTATGGGTATGATTGAGTATGAAAGGAATAAAAGTTGTAACACTGGTGTCATGTGGCCCAGAAAAGGAGAAGAATGAGAATGAAAGGTTATGTTTTAGCGAGGGCATAAATCTATTCAGAGGTAGGTCGAAGAAAGATTTTCAGAGGTAGGTCGAAGAAAGATTTTCAGAGGTAGAGTGAAGAAAGATTTTCAGAGGTAGAGTGATGAAAGATTTTCAGAGGCAGGTCGAAGATAGATTTTCAGAGGCAGGTCGAAGAAAGATTTTCAGAGGCAGGTCGAAGAAAGATTTTCAGAGGCAGGTCGAAGATAGATTTTCAGAGGCAGGTCGAAGATAGATTTTCAGAGGCAGGTCGAAGAAAGATTTTCAGAGGTAGAGTGAAGAAAGATTTTCAGAGGTAGAGTGAAGAAAGATTTTCAGAGGTAGAGTGAAGAAAGATTTTCAGAGGCAGGTCGAAGAACGATTTTCAGAGGCAGGTCGAAGAACGATTTTCAGAGGCAGGTCGAAGAACGATTTTCAGAGGCAGGTCGAAGAACGATTTTCAGAGGCAGGTCGAAGATAGATTTTCAGAGGTAGAGTGAAGAAAGATTTTCAGAGGTAGAGTGAAGAAAGATTTTCAGAGGCAGGTCGAAGAAAGATTTTCAGAGGCAGGTCGAAGAAAGATTTTCAGAGGTATATCGAAGAAAGATTGTCATAGGTGGAAGAAAGATTGTCAGCGATAGGTGGAAGAAAGATTGTCAGCGATAGGTGGAAGAAAAATTTCCATAGATAGGTAGGTCGAAGAAAGATTTCCATTCAGAGGTAGGTCGAAGAAAGATTTCCATTCAGAGGTAGGTCGAAGAAAGATTTCCATTCAGAGGTAGGTCGAAGAAAGATTTTCATTCAGAGGTAGGTCGAAGAAAGATTTTCATTCAGAGGTAGGTTGAAGAAAGATTTTCATTCAGAGGTAGGTTGAAGAAAGATTTTCATTCAGAGGTAGGTTGAAGAAAGATTTTCATTCAGAGGTAGGTTGAAGAAAGATTTTCATTCAGAAGTAGGTTGAAGAAAGATTTTCATTCAGAAGTAGGTTGAAGAAAGATTTTCATTCAGAAGTAGGTTGAAGAAAGATTTTCATTCAGAAGTAGGTTGAAGAACGATTTTCATTCAGAAGTAGGTTGAAGAACGATTTTCATTCAGAAGTAGGTTGAAGAACGATTTTCATTCAGAGGTAGGTTGAAGAACGATTATCATTCAGAGGTAGGTTGAAGAACGATTTTCATTCAGGGGTAGGTTGAAGAACGATTTTCATTCATGGGTAGGTTGAAGAACGATTTTGAGAGATTGGTTTCAGATGTAGGGTGAAAAAAGCTTTTCAGAGGTAGGTTTGAAGAAAGCTTTCCAGAGGTAGGTTGAAAAAAAAATTTCCAGAGGTAGGTTTGAAGAAAACTTTACAGAGGTACGTTTGAAGAAAAATTTTTGGAGGCAGGTTTGAAGAAAATATTTTCAGAGGTAGGTTGAAGAAAATCTTACAGAGGTAGGTTGAAGAACAACTGAATGATCGTTATATAAAACCAGTCTTCAAAAGTACTGAAGACGGCATTATGTAAGATTTCTATGATGACCGATGAAACAAAATTCAGTGTAGCAGTGAAATTTTATATCTAATTTACTACAATGCATTTCAGTTGCCATAAAATTGAAAACCAACCACAATATAAAATAGTATTCCTAAATGAAAGACAACAACGCTTCAGCATCACTGCCAATGTAATTCTCCTTTAATCGCAATTCTCTTGTCACATGGAATGACATAATACGTTGGTATTTACGTAAGAGAATCTATTTTTGTTCTGCAAATGGACTTTTCTAGGAACGAGAGAGGAATGGAGAGAAACTGATTGTTTTACGTGAAGGATGACATAGCAAAATACGTTTGCTTTAGAAATGTCATCTGCGTATTTCATAAGAACAAAAATAGGAAATTCCTGTGTATAAATAGCGTTTCTTTACGACTGTTTCGAATCAACA
>NC_090746.1:117134807-117149807 GCF_036898095.1 Palaemon carinicauda | reverse complement strand
CTCCATTAAAGCCATTCTCAGGGAGGACCTTCTCATCCTTAACATACTGTAAAAGATCGAAAATTATAAAACAATCTTAGATAAAAGACACAGAATTCATAAAAAAAGTGCATCTGAAATAAGGTAAAATAATTATGGATATTTTTATATGAAAGGATATTGTTAAAACACGCAATGACAAAATTGTAAAGAATAAAATAATCAAAATAATCAACTAATAATTGTAACGATTTACCGTGGTAAAAGCTAAAAATTCGTCCTAATTTGACTAGAACGTTTCTTGAACCAAATACAAAAATACTATTACTATAGAGGAGAATATTACCGCATAAACATTGTTCTATTACGACTAAACACACACACACACACACATATATATATATATATATATATATATATATATATATATATATATATATATATATATATATATATATATGTGTGTGTGTGTGTGTGTGTGTGTGTGTATACGTTGGAGTGTGTATGTAGGGGTTTTAAATGATTTTGGAAGCGAAAAGGCAGCTAGACAAACTTTAGTAAGTTTACCCTGTATTCTGCGAATGAGACGTTTTCTTTGAATCCGAGGGACTGAAGGTGCTTTACCACAGCGAGTTCCGTTAGAGCTGAATTCCTATGAAAATCGTTCTCTTCAATGTAAAGCCAGTGGGGGTTGGGGGGGGGGGGGGGTTTCAAAGCAAAAATTAGATTTCAAAGAAACTGTAAATATATGCACTTTGTGGAAGCCAAAAACTCTTTGAGTAAATACTCCCAAATTTTCTTTTTTTAGTTTTCCTAAATAAAGGGCAGACTACTACGGATTCTACTGGGAACCAAATAGACATTACTGACAGTAACTAAGGGAAAATATACGCAAAATGTACAATATGTTTCGGCATGTACACAGAAGAATGCAAAAAATTGTATACGTTTCTGAGACAACTTTATTAAAAATTTATCTAAAGAATCTATTAACAATGATTATTTCCCTTAGAATGAGAACAAAGATTACTAAAGAATCGTGTAATTCGCCTTACTTTAGCTAAAGTGCTACTTGAAGAAAAAAAAAAAAAAAAAAAAAAAAAAAAAAAAACTTTACTACTGGGCTAATTATACAATAGGTTTTTTTCATATAAGTAAAAATAAACATACATACATACATTCATGTCTATATTATATATTATAAATAAATAATGTATGTATATATATATATATATATATATATATATATATATATATATATACATATATATATATATATATATATATATAATATATATATATATATATATATATATATATATATATATGCGTGCGCGTGTGTGTGTGTAAATGGTGTGTAACGGTTTGTTGAGTATAGCATGAGTCGGTAGAAGGTATTTACATTACCATTATTATGATAGGTACCATTAAATAGTTTTATACAATTGAAATTTCCATATTGGTATTTGACTCGCCAGTAAAAATGTGAAAAAAAGACAAGTAAAAATAGTTGAACAGCTGCGCGTTAAGAGACTGAAGGGTGTGGATATAAAAAAAAAAAGAAGACCCACCAATAATAAATCATCTGGATCAACAATTTTCTGTTTTGTACACATCTGAAGGTACAATGGTGACCTTACACTAAGCACTACTAAACATATAATTATGTATATTAAAAACAACACGAGGGCAATGCTCACATCGCCTTGTCAATGGTATCTTGAAATAAGATATAGCCTATACAAATTAAAAACCAACTTGAAATCCTACCTGTCAAGTATCTTATTCTCAAAAATTAAAAGGATTTAGAAAAAAAAACTATAGTAATAAAGGGTAATTGAGGTAACCGTGTATGGAGTATTAATAAATGCTCAATTTACCTAAATATTTCGAAAAATAAAAACAATTTTTGCATTACAGATACAATTCTGTTATTCTGTGCCAATGTTATTACACATTGGCAGCGGTTTATGGCATTAGTGAATTTTAATAGGATTGCCATGCGTTAAAGAGCATAAAAACATGAATATGCATAATTTGCCGGAAATCAAACAGGAAGTTAACGCCTCCCCTAGTAATATGAAAATCCATGAAATGGCCATATGCTAGAGTGGGACTTTTGAGTAGGGCACATAGCCCTTGGTGTTAAAATTTCACACGTCAGCGAGTGTCGTCTAAATGAGAAGGCATAATAGTGAATATGTTTGGAATAAGAAAGGCTTAATGAATGAATATGTTTGGAATAAGAAAGGCTTAATGAATGAATATGTTTGGAATAAGAAAGGCTTAATGAATGAATATGTTTGGCATAAGAAAGCTTAATGAATGAATATGTTTGGCATAGAAAGGCTTAATGAATGAATATGTTTTGGAATAAGAAAGGCTTAATGAGATGAATATGTTTGGAATAAGAAAGGCTTAATGAATGAATATGTTTGGCATAAGAAAGGCTTAATGAATGAATATGTTTGGAATAAGAAAGGCTTAATGAATGAATATGTTTGCATAAGAAAGGCTTAATGAATGAATATGTTTGGAATAAGAAAGGCTTAATGAATGAATATGTTTGGAATAAGAAAGGCTTCTAATGAATGAATATGTTTGGAATAAGAAAGGCTTAATGAATGAATATGTTTGGAATAAGAAAGGCTTAATGAATGAATATGTTTGGAATAAGAAAGGCTTAATGAATGAATATGTTTGGAATAAGAAAGGCTTAATGAATGAATATGTTTGGCATAAGAAAGGCTTAATGAATGAATATGTTTGGAATAAGAAAGGCTTAATGAGAATGAATATGTTTGGCATAAGAAAGGGCTTAATGAATGAATATGTTTGGAATAAGAAAGGCTTAATGAATGAATATGTTTGGAATAGAAAGGCCTTAATGAATAAATATATTTGGAATAAGAAAAGCTTCATGAATGAATAGGTGTAGTACTGTCAGGACCACGGCATAGGTATGAAGGAGTGAAAATAGTTTACTTGATATTTTTGTTCTTTTGGCTGAAGTTAATACCAGCAACAGAAAAATTGTATGAGAAAATTGTACAAATATGGCAGTTATATTGAAAATTAAATTGTTAATATTCAAGAGGAAACATGGAAGACTGGTTCTTGTTGTCGGTGTGAATCTTTCGAGATGTTCTCATAGTAGAAATCCGTTTTCCTTAAGGAAAATACGGTATTCACAAGTTATCTTAATACTCTGAGGATAATGCGAGCTTACTCAATAGATAAAAAACTTGTATGCTTATCCGAATAATTAACACGTCTAACCTAATTTGTGTGTTATCACATTGATTATTTGTACAAACAACCTTTTCTCAAGGGTGTAATGAATTATAAAATATAAAAATCCACCATGTATTAGCTTTACTCCAGGTGTACGCCTCATTCAAGCCATGTTTTAAGCTTAAAAGTATTTTAAGGCATCCAAATACAGATATTTGAGAACACGGTCAAGTAACCTGAATAAAAACAAATAGAAATTTTATATATAAATCAATGCGAAATTATAGAGGAGTCATAGTTCCAAACGTTTTCTATGGCAATTATAAATGGTCTGATATGGTGGCAATTTATGGGATGAATATCCCAAAAAAAATTCTTTAGCTGGCACATTGTAAAAGAGAATATCAGTAACGAAACTCAATCACTTAATGAGAAGAGAGAGAGAGAGAGAGGAGCGAGAGAGAGAGAGAAGAGAGAGAGAGGAGAGAGAGAGAGAGAGAGAGATTTTCGTTGGTTATTCGAAATCTTATAAACGAAGCCTTCCAAAGGATATCAAATATAGGGCAGTTCCGGAAGGACATTACAATCAAGAAATTGAGGATTGATTCGTTTGATTTGCACAATTCTTTTCCTGGTTTTCCTACCACTGTCAAGAATATCAATAGAATCAATGATGAAACTAATCGACACGCCGAATATGTATCAATTATTATCAGACTTAAGATTCTGATATAAGATGGTCTTATGGAACCTTCATTTTCAATCAAACCAAGAGCTAGAGTTCTAATTATAATGAACTAGTGTTATGCCAACATGTCTTCTTCTTTTAGATCTAAGATGAACAATCTAAATTTCTTGAACCCAACCACTCACATTTTCCCTCAAAGTTAAAAGTATTATCACAGAACTCTTAGGAAATTCCATTAAGATTTTCGCCACGTTCATTTCTTTAATATAGATCCATAGTCCTTAAAAAATAGCGAGGAATTACTAACCCTTACCATGCTTGAAAGATTGTTGGTTTAGGACAAAGAGTAATACAAAAAGATTAAAAGGATCACTATACTAACTAACAGTTTTTCATGAATAATTTGGCTTAAAGTTACATATCGCTTCTATGAACGTTTATCAGGGAGCCATTTCTGGCGAGTATACTTCGACAACTACGTGAAGAATTTTTCAAGTTAAGTTAGGTCAAGGCAATTTAATTAAATTTGGACATAAATGCGAGTTACAAGGGGCCAGATGAGAATGGGAAACTAAAACAACTGTGGCCTACATAAATAAGGTCTCGTCGATCATTCTGAAACTTTCAAATTATAATAGATTCGATGGGGTCTATGATTGAACATTGCAATTTTTGAAGTAATTAGCACACAAACCTTTAATTGCGTTGTCAATACCTCATGGTAAGATGCAACCTTAATTCCTTACCATTATCAAAGAGTAATGATGAAAGTATCAGACATAATTACTTCTTACACATCCTTCTCTCTATTTTCCCGAGACAAGGCTAAATCTATCAAAAACTTGGATGTTCCCCGCAGAGGAGAGAAATAGCTCGGCGCGATGGTAAGGCTTCTATATATTATCAAAAAAATAAAAAACAAGAAATAAAAAACCGCGATCATAGAAAAAAAACACCGCTACCATAATAGAGTTTGCATATCATTACTAATTATTTAATAATGTCTTATGCAGCCTTTTAACGTAAACAATTTTTTTTTTTTTTTTTTTTTTCTTTTTTTTTTTTTTGTGCGTACCGTGTGCAGAGCTTAATAGTCTTTAGCATTCGAATGTTATTTATTAGTAAGCTGAAAGAATCACAAGCTGTCGTTTAGTACCAAAATGGAAATATGCATTAAATGCAGTTTCCCCAAAGTCATGGAAGAGGACGAATGGCGATCCATCTCTTCGCAGAAATAACATTATCTTGGAATTTCCCCGAAATTCTCTTTCGTCACTATGAAACATTGAAAACGGAAGGCTAAAACGGGACGTTAATCGCCTCACTGGATTATCATACAAAGTGGTTTGCCGGAGTCGATAATTTGCTGAAATTCGCATTTAGTCTGAAAATGTTCGTATTTCCCATATTCACATTTCGACATTTTGTGGGGGGGGGGAAAGGAGGGGGGGGGGGAGGGGGGAGGAGGGGGGGAGGAGGGGGGGGAGGAGGGGGGGAGGAGGGGGGGGGGGGCTATCTCTACTTTTTTTTTTTTTTTTTTGAAAATTGGTTTACTATAAAACAGTTTACTAATTATATGCAATTCTCTACTTTTTTTTTTTTGTGAAAATTGGTTTACTATAAAACAGCTTACTAATTATATGCAATTCTCTACTTTTTTTTTTTTTTTTTTTTTGAAAATGGTTTACTATAAAACAGCTTACTATTATATGCATTCTAATATTAATCCTTCAGCTTTATATTATTATTATTATTATTATTATTATTATTATTATTATTATTATTATTATTATTATCACAAGCTATGCTATAACCCTACATGGAAAAGCAAGATGGTATAAGCCCAAGGGCCCCAACAGGGAAAAATAGCCAGTGAGGAAAGGAAACAAGTAAATATCGAAATTACAGATACTAAAACATCTACGAGAATTCTCTAAGATGTCTTAAAAGGATTATTAGTATCGATCATTAAATGTACATTCTAACACTTAATCTTATTCATGAAGTTTTTTTACCTTAAACTTGTAAATTTAGAAATGATGTAATGTAATGTAATAAAAGAATTTACACTGCTATTGCAAATGCATTATTTTGTAACTTATACATGTTATTTATGGATATATATGTATATATAATAATATCCACTACATATTCATGAATATAATAAGTATTACCGGTATATTTTAAGGATATATCTATCTATCTATCTATCTGTCTATATATATATATATATATATATATATATATATATATATAATATATATATATATATATATATATATATATATACATACACACGCATATACATATAAACATTTGTACATCTAGCCTGTGGATGACTCCCTTGTGCAGTACATTCAGAAATAAATTGTCTTGAGTGCATAGATCCATGAAAAAAAAAAGGGTTAACAAAAATCTTTGTGGGGAAGTGAATCAGTGCTTGGAAGAGTTCGGAATACACAACGGACTGACTGGAATAACTGATCTGAATACTAAGTTATGTGAAAGAAAACCGAAATAGAGACTTGTGGTAGATTATTTTGAAAGCAATGCACTGTTTCGAAAGACATGAATTATTAAGTATACTTGGGAAGTTTAAAGAGTAGATGAATTATGTAACGATGAAAAAGGAAGAACCTAAATATACATCTCATCATTAACTGGTTGAAGCAATATCTTTAAAATAATATAGTTTTGAGAATAAGGCTTGAAAATGAAAATTTCAAATCAAATGTATAGGAGAAAAGATTACATAAGGAGGAAGAACATGAACTTTATGCTACGGTTTAAGACAAAGTAAGGCGTAAATGAAATGTCTGTATACAAATTCAGTGACATAAGGACAGTAGGCAATGTTTCTGGGTATAAAAGTGCAGGAAGATTGAATAAAATCTATTGCTGCTTGGATGAGATACTAAATGGTTAATTAAAAGGCAGCAATAATATAATTAAAGGTGTAGTTGCACAAAAGAGGATAAGGTAATATCCATTTGTCCGGAAAGATGGGTACGGGAGTCTTAGAAGAAACTGGAAGAAAAGAAGCAAGTAAATAATAAAAAAAAAATCTAAAAGAGCATAAGGGGAAAATGTGAAAAATAAAAAAAGAGTTAATTGAACAAAAGATGGCAATGGAGAAATGCTGTCTGAAGGAAATGCAGTCCTTTGTCGGGTGAAGATTTTGAAGAGTTTGAATGTGAAGGAGAGAAGTGAGAAAGCTGAATTACGCAAGAATGGAAATGGTTACAATAAGGTTAAGACTAATTTGAAAAGTGTAAGTTGGAGTGTAAGACGGTGGCACTAAATCGTTAAAGAATGGAAATATGCCAGGAGTTCGTCAGTTACATTTTACGGGTTTAAAGGCCGCACATAAATGACAGAGGCAAGGGACAATACACTGTCCTATAGACGAACCACATACGCATATCCATCAGTGCCCAAGCCCATCTCCAACCAAGTTAGGACCAGAGAGGACCAGTCAATGGCTGCTGATGGCTCAGAAGGTATATCTGAAGGTTCTAGCCACATGGCCTATCTCTAGCTCCCAGAAAACCTTTTTGAGGTGCAACCAAGGATCGAACTTCCTACCCACGAGTCGCGAGTTAGAAAAGTTAGCTTCTAAGCTACCATCATGATAAAGTAGTATGTTGATAAGTCTTTATGAGGTAAACCATGATTTGAAAAATTTGGGATGGAATAGGCTAAAGGGTTAATTGTAGCGCTACACGATGTAGAGTTGAGAGGCACTACTGTAAGATTTATGAAGGTATAACATAACTTTTGTAACCCAGGAATGTATAGGATAAATCTTATTATTAAAAAATAAAGGAGAACTATATTGGGTTAGACAAGAAAGAGGGTATGTGCATACCAAATATTTGTTATATGAAAGTTTTGAAAACAGAGGGAAGTACTTAATGTGGAATATATACAGTGCACCTAAAAATGTATACATATATACTTATACTTATAAATATATATACATATATATATATATATATATATATATATATATATATATATATATATATATATATATATATATATATATATATATATATACTGGTATATACATATTTACTTCTACATACATAACTGGGTTGCTTTCCATGTTGGAGCCTTTTGGTTGTAGCTTGGCTAATAATAATAATAATAATAATAATAATAATAATAATAATAATAATAATAATAAATCTGTATATTTAATATATCTACACTTGTATATACTGTACGTAAATATATATATACATAATATAAACCACTGTGTGTGCATTTCTATTAGCTAGAAACTTTCCAATTATCAGCTCGTTCAACATATTTAGACATCACCCTATCTTCTCACAGCACTTCTAATTGACATATACTCTCGCTCTCCTCGGAAATTACTCCCCAAGAGATTCAGCATGGAAGCCTCTCTGTCTTCATTCCAAAACTTCACCAACCTGTCCTCAAACCACCTCAAAACTCTCCATTTTTTTACAGACATTAAATCTATTAATTGTAACCGTCTCATCTCTATACGTTTCTTACTGCATCAGTTCTCCTTAGTCTACAACTGCTTATTCATTTTGACAGTTTCCGCCTTTTTATCAGCTATTCATATTTTCTCAACTTGCCATACTCACTAATTTAAATTTACCCTTTAAATTTTTCTTTCATTCATGCAAAACTTAAAAAACAGATTTCTGAATTCCGTCCATATTCTTTAACATTAATTTTGCTAATATTATCTATCAACTGAAGCCCCTTACAAACTCTATAGAACTTTTCATAGTCGCTAAAGCATGTTTGTACTAACATTATAGAAGTTAACATCATTGGATAACGTCAGTCAACATACAAAACTTTGATACCACTTTCCGGTAAGCTTATCTCTCGTTCTAAATCCGTTTCACTGACCTTTTCCATCATTGCATCCATGAAAATATCGAAAAGCAATAACATATCAAATTGCAAAGGCTCAAGTTTTAAAACATACTAATCATGCTCATGTCTACATGCAAAAATATAAGCGATGCAGATGTTCCTTGTCTATGTAACAGCTCTTGTTCATTCCCATTCAAAATTTTAATATTCTAACATTCTATTCCAGTAACTTACTGTGTTTAAAGGTTTAAAGGCCACTCATGAATGGCGGAGGCAAGGGACTATGACATTGCCCTATCGAGCGGGACAATGCCCTAGAGACTGACCATATATACATATGATTAGCGACCAAGCTCCCTCTCAACCCAAGATAGAACCAAGGAGCGCCAGGCAACGGTTGTTGATGACTCAGCAGATAGACCTATAGGCTCCCCCCAAAAACCCCATCCTTAGCTCACAAGGATGGTGAGGTTGCAATGACTAAAGAAACTAATGAGTTTGAGAGGGACTCGAACCCCAGTTTGGCGTTCACCAGTCATGGACGTTACCAAATTGGCCATTATAACACTATATTCATAAGTAAATTAATCGTCTCAATCATTCCTTTAGGTCTTTATCATATTAAGAAATAGCTAACAATCATTTCCACCAACACCAAGCCAATCTGCCTGGCAATCTATTGGACGGAAGTTCAAGATATGATCAAACTCGATAGTTTTCTAGCCGCGTCTGAAACTTCACCATCATTTTGAGCGAGGAATAGTGGCTTTGGGGGAGTCTATGCGTATAGGTAATAAGAATTGAAAAACAATAGCAGAAAGAAAATTCCAAAGCCTGATCATGACGGAAAAGAAAATCCCCTAACCTTGTAGTAACGTATTATATCGACATATCTCTGACTATAGATTTATAGGTGATAAAGACAATTAAAAAAATAGAAGTTCTACCAATAATAAACAAATTATTATTAATAAAAAGCCCACAAGTTCATACAACACCATGAAAAGATTTACTTCATAAGATATCTGTTATGTTATATACTTTCGATTATCAAATTATTCAAAACGCTCTTTATACATATAATTATAAAAAAGATAATTACGAAAAGCTTTACCAATAATACTCATAAGATATCTGTTATGTCATATACTTTCGATTATCAAATTATTCAAAACGCTCTTTATACATATAATTATAAAAAAGATAATTACGAAAAGCTTTACCAATAATACTAATTACAATAAAAACGATGGAACGGCAATAAAACTCGAAGTCATTTCCTTGAGTTAAGATGACCAAACTACTATGGCTCAATGACATAGGAGATTCACCGCTGATAGCAGCGGAAGACGTTGGAGCCCTAGTTCTATAGATTAAGAACTTGGAATCCTTCCAGTTTTCTGGCCCAGATCGAGAAACAAATCACTCCAGATCTCTTCTGTTTACTCACCTGATTTCGATATTAACTCGAGTCAGCAGCATTTATCCGAAGGGAAATGAGCCTCGCGTATCTTTTTATTAGGAATCAATCACTTTAAATAAAAAAAAAAAAAGTTGGCCAATTGCCGAAAAGTAACTGATAATGAGAAATAGAGACATTCCAGTTTTTGTAAATATACATAGCCTACATGTATGATTTGTAGTAAAAATACAAGCGCACACGTAGAATATGTACTGACATTTTAATTCATAATGCCAATTTCTTTCACAATAAACTTTTATGCATTTGGCCTTTCCCACCTAACCTGAGCTCTTCTGGGATGGATAAAATCCAATTTGTTTCGTTGATATCTAGATTTTTTGTCCATTTTCACATGGAATTCTCATGATTATGAATTCTATTTAGTTGCTGCTAAGTAAAATTATAATCTTCAGCTCTTTAATTCCATCCTGATAACAAGATGAAACCGGAATAACTATCAACAGCACATCTCAAGAAGAGGTAACATTGCCATAGGTAATTTCTCAGGAAATGATCACCTTTCTATTTCTAGTACAAACCAGTACATGGATTGGTCACTGACGAGGAAGGACAGACGGCGACAACCCAAAAACACAAAGATAATCAGTAAGGGCTGGAAGCCAAATCCCGAAACTCTCGAGAACTTTATATATATATATATATATATATAATATATATATATATATATATATATATATATATATATATATATATATATATATATATATATATATATATATATTATATATACACACACACACAAAAACACACAACATCAACATCAAATGCAACCGATTCTGGTTCATTGCATAAGAAACGCCTCAGACATGTCCTCAGTCATTTCTCGCCTCAGAAATGTCCTCAGTCATTTCTCGCCTCAGAAATGACCTCAGTCATTTCTCGCCTCAGAAATGTCCTCAGTCATTTCTCGCCTCAGAAGTGTCCTCAGTCATGTCTGGGGTTTGGCCATTTTCATCAACACACTGGTCACTGTGGATTGGTGGATGGTGGGAGATTTTTGTCTGATGGCCCAAAGTAAATAACCTAGTATGGGTTGTCCTGACTAGTACAGTTTTGCTGATCATGGCGACACAAAAACCATTTCACCACGTTATATTTGCGTGCGCGCGTGACCTTGAAGACAGCTGAAAAGGCTTAAGGTTGCAGAGCCACTGACAAGAGTGAAACTGTTTAAGTTCCCGAGCGCTATCTCCTTGCTTATTCTAAGTCATATATAGAGGCGTAATAGAGTTGCACCCCCCAAAAAAAAAATTACATATATATATATATATATATATATATATATATATATATATATATATATATATATATATATATATATATATGTGTGTGTGTGTGTATATATACAGTATAATTATATAAAATCTCTCTCTCTCTCTCTCTCTCTCTCTCTCTCTCTCTCTCTCTCTCCTCTCTCTCTCTCTCTCTCTCTCTCTATATATATATATATATATATATATATATATAGATATATATATATATATATATATATATATATATATATATATATATACTGTACATATATATATATATATATATATATATATATATATATATATATATATATATATATATATAGGCTACCGTATACACTATATATCAGCACCCTAGAGAGGGAATACCCTTTTGCTGGGTGGATTCACCTCATCTGGGTAAAAAAAGGTACTTTAAAATCTCACAATCGTTGTCCTAATCATAAATTTACGTAATTTTAGCCCATGAAAATGTTTGAAAAAAAAAGTCTTTTTGGTGTTTTGTAGGGAGGATTCGACATCGTTGATAATTTGCTTCCATTTCAACTTGAAAATAACAAATTTACTTTTGAGATTTCTTACGCAATCAGAATTTATTTTATGCCATCATTACAGACAGAGATCGTCAAGTTTTGACCCACAATTATTATTGAAATTTATTCATGAAATCTTAAAAACGTTAGAATATATTTATTTTGATGTATTTCGATTATCTTGCGTAGTTATGTAAATGTTGTGAAAATTCTGTTTAGGATTTAGAATACATTATCGGAATAACATTTTACATAGAGAGAGAGAGAGAGAGAGAGAGAGAGAGAGAGAGAGAGAGAGAGAGAGAGAGAGAGGAGAGAGAGAGAGAGAGAGAGAACAGGGATTCCCTATCAATATAAATAGTTATACAGACAATAAGAAACACCTTAGTCACCTAAATTCTGACAAGTATTATTTTATCAGTCTCTTTGTAAAAAAGAAAAAATATATATATTTTTTTTTCATAAGGGGAAAAAAACTCGGCGATCACTTATAAGATACGAGGATATCTTCATATAAAAAAGGTATGAATAAGAACAAGGATCATCTCCGAAAAAAAAAAAAAAAAAAAAAAAAAAAAATAACTCTCAAGAGGGACCATTCACTTTGTCAACTCTCTAGCAACCGAATTGCAAGTTTCTTTTGGAAACACTATGAAACAAATGTCTTGTACAAATCATTAAATACTAATTCTCTCTCTCTCTCTCTCTCTCTCTCTCTCTCTCTCTCTCTCTCTCTCTCTCTCCTCTCTCTCTCTCTCAATGGCACAATACGGCTCACAATTGGAGAAGCAATTTTTGATGTACCCGGATGTAAACCGACTGTCGAGGGTTGGAGACCGGATGTAAACCGACTGTCGAGGGTTGGAGACCGGATGTAAACCGACTGTCGAGGGTTGGAGACCGGATGTAAACCGACTGTCGAGGGTTGGGAGAAAGACGTCGAAAAAATTTATTTCGACGAAATATCTATATTCCTCTTGCACTTCAAGTGTTTCATACACTGTAATGCTATATTTATATATTTCGCTCCGTCCGGGACGGATACTAGAACAACCCGTTTAAGCTTGCCATCGCATGTTTTATATTATTTGAATTTTAGTGACAAACCTACTCTTAAATGCTTGTATATAAGCTCGTTATCTATTGAATAAATTTTACTTGCATTCAGCTCGCCTATCTGTTAGCACTTAACAACTACCTCGCACACTCTTTAATGAATTAGTATCAAATAATCTTAGTATGCAAAGCCAATGTGACCCACATCTTTTAATAGTTACGAAAAATATTCTCTCTCTCTCTCTCTCTCTCTCTCTCTCTCTCTCTCTCTCTCTCTCTCTCTCTCTCTCCTCTCTCTCTCTCTCTCTCTCTCGTTACTGTTAATAATTTACACAATCAACATCTCGCATCGAGGCAAAGAAGTGCAGCATCTCTACCTTGACTTTTAATCAAGTAGCTCTTAATTTCCCATAAAAATGTGGATGAATCACCGAAGAGTTCAACAACAAAAAACTCTTACAGAACCTATATGAACAAAAAACTTGAAGAAACATAAACAAAATAGCTTAGGTAATCAAAAGAATCTGAGAGTAAAAGTTTATCATTGAATTATGACGGGCAATATGATTACCTAGACGCTCTTTAATCTTACAGTATATGATATAAAATATTTTGAAGACAAACTGATCATTTGCAACTGTTACATTAATTTTATAATCAGGTTCTTTTTCATAACCACTGTCCTAATTTACAACAGTCGAGTAATAACCATCTACCTTTATTTAAAGTTTAGGTTAACTATGAAATAAGAAGTGTGTTACCGATCTTTTGAGAGAGAGAGAGAGAGAGAGAGAGAGAGAGAGAGAGAGAGAGAGAGAGAGAGAGGGAGAGAGAGAGAGAGAGAGAGAGAGAGAGGGGAGAGAGAGATCAGGTAAATGAATCCTGTATAAAGCAGCATGTCGAAAGACAAAGGTTAAAAACTGAAATAATTTTCTGTGCCACAACACTATAGAGGGTGAAACGAATACTTTGGAAAGCGCAGAAAGTGTGTTGTACCAGAGAAGTAGAAATATAATCATAAAATTCCATCTATGAAATGTGGCAATATGATATTTTCTGAGAAGTTTGTAAGGGGCGTTGAATAGGGTCAATTCTTTTTCTTATAGATTTCAAGGGTTTGACTTTTTAAAGGCTCGTTCAATTTAAGACATGGACGTATATCCCTTTTTCATATGGCAGAATCGAGAGAGAGAGAGAGAGAGAGAGAGGAGGAGAGAGAGAGAGAGAGAGAGACAGAGAGAGAGAGAGAGGTGAATATTCAGTACACTAGGTAAAGGTTAATGATGCAGTGACAATTCTTTATTCCATTCAAAGAAATAATTCGAGATTCTCTGTGTTATTGTAACTGGAATAAAGGATTAAAAGAATTTTGTGCTTGCACGCATTTTAGGGTTGTGAATAAATGAAAATACAAAAATAAAACGTTAAACCTGGTTGGCTCCATGATATTATTATTATTGTTATTATCATTATAATCCTTATTATTATTGTTATTATCATTATCATTATTGTTATTATTATTATCATTTACAAGCTCATCTATAACCCTAGTTGGAAAAGCAAGATGCTCTAAGCCCAAGGGCTCCAACTGGCAAAATGAGCCCAGTGAGAAAAGGAAACAAAGAAATAAACCACAATAAACAATTGAAATTAAAATATCTTTCGAACACTAACATTAAATTAGATTTTTCATATATAAAATACAAAGAAAATAAATAAGATAGAAAAAGGTGCCAGTGTGCACCCTCAAGCAAAAGAACTCTAACTCAAGACAGAGAAGACCATGGTACAGAGGCTATGACACTACCAAAGACTAGAGAATAATGGTGTGTTTTTGGAGTGTCCTCCTAGAAGAGCTGCTAACCATAGCTAAAGAGTCTCTTCTCTGCCCTTACCAAGAGGAAAGTAGCC
>NC_090746.1:117132483-117134307 GCF_036898095.1 Palaemon carinicauda | reverse complement strand
GTTCTTTACTCAAGCTCTTTAGCTATGTTGTGAAGATTGTAGTAAGAGAAATGTTACAGAGATAATTAGAGAGGCTTTCCTACAATTTCTTATTTTGTTTTTAGATTTAAGAAGTAAATACTGTCAGTTTAAACTAGTCTATTAATTTGCTACGGTCTTTTTGAAATTAGAAAATGAAATAGGTTTCATAAAAGGTATGATTCATTTTGTCTTACTTTTCAAGGGTAGGAAATTTAGATAGTGAGTATTCATGAATGTTATGATTTATTTGGAAGAAAATATACATAAAAAGGAAGTTTTTTATCCCTTACCTTATACAAAAAAAAAAAAAAAAAAAAATCAATCCTCGTATATAGAAATAAATATGCTACCAATAAATTTTTTTTTAGTTATTCTGGAATTTTTCAAGAAAATAATTAATTTTTTTTTACGGACTACCAGCTATATTGAAATAACTTCGAAAGAGACGCGTGTTGAAAGCAGAAAAACTCTTGGTTACAAACGTAAGAGAGGAATGTAAATTTTTCGTTTTCAGAAAATGAAAGATTGATTGATTGATTGATTTAAGGTTTTCAGGCATCTTGACACAGAAAATGAAAGTTTAGTGTATCGTACTTTCTGGTAACTATTGCATTTATTGTTTTAAGCTATTTGATACTGCACATTATTGAAAAGTAGGTTTCAGTTTTCAGTTTCCATCTATTGTAACGATATTTAAACTTAGAATAAAAAATAATTTCTTTTTATTAAAACGAAATCTGCGTTGAACGATGGCTTGATATTCGTAGTTCTTCACCACTCGTTTTTCTTGTACTTCTGTTATCGACCTTCACATAGCAGTGTAATGTGAGGGAAGAAACTAGATTATTTTGCTTATATATACATATAAATATATGTGTATTATATATATATATATATATATATATATATATATATATACATATATATATATATATATATATATATATATATATATATATATATATACATTTATATATATATATATATATATATATATATATATATATATATGTATGTATGTATGTATTTATGTATGTATAAGTATATATATGTATATATATATATATGTATATATATATATATGTATATATATATATATATATATATATGTATATATATGTATATATATATATATATATATATATATATATATAGATGTGTGTGTGTAATGTGTATATAACCCCTCTAGCCAGTATGCCAAGACATGCAGGCGTCAGTATATTGAAAAACCAGTATTATGGAATAATAAGGATGAATAAATTTAACTATCAATAACTAAGATATTTATAGGTTAATGGGTAAATAGTAACCTCAATGACATAGCGAGTGGGGGAGCTTAGATAATAAATAATTTCTATTATTTTGCAAATGATGAACTTCTATTGTTTTTCTAATGACAAGGATAAGGAATACAATTTGAAGCGTTATAGATTTCATCTATTTGATGAATATTCGTCGATTTTGTAAATCTCAAGTTATTAGATCCTTAATATCTTCCAGTAACACCAACCCTTTACTCAAGAGTGATCCTAACCTAAGACCTCTTTTAATTATCATCTTTATTATTTATTTACTTTTCTTTGTTATTTGAAGCAAAGCAGTGAATCCTTGCAAGGCTCTCCATGCCATCTAGCCCCTTGTCTCTGGCCATCCTATTCGGGATCCTTCCGCGTAGTCCCAGAAACCCAAGCTAAGGGAAGGAATGGATGTGGGCAGAGCTTCCATAAATCTTAAAGATGTTTTGCCCTGACGGAAGATCGTCAAACTCTGCTCTCCTTCTTCAGCGACTCGGCGATTTTGGAA
>NC_090746.1:117119983-117129983 GCF_036898095.1 Palaemon carinicauda | reverse complement strand
CACACACACATATATATATATATATATATATATATATATATATATATATATATATATATTACTTACATACATACATAGACATACATACATACATACATACATGTGACGGTGTTTGTTTGTATCTGACCTTTTCCCTCAGTAAGACCAGGAATGGAGTCGTAAACTCCATTCCCTTGGCATTTCATAATTTTAAAATCAACTCAGGGAGTTGAAACCTCCACATGGCACTACTCCCATTTAGGACAAGTTTATTCCCATCCCAAAACAAAACTGCTTCCTTGGTCGGCTATATTCAACAGTAGTACCACCTCGGGAGCTGTCCATTGTAAATTGATAGGTCTCATGAATGGTACTGCCGTAGTATCAGGAGCAAGAGGATCTTCCGACATTTATGGGATATTTTCCTCCAACAAAGGGTTCATAACCCTCCGGTAGTGCTTCTCTGCCTTTGGATAATTTGCATTTATATCACAAGGCCGCACGCATACTACCATCGCCGTATTGATCGTTTTTACGTTAATACTCCGTAATCATTTGTAATCTCAAAAGTTTTGTGCATCATGACTTTTAAGTTTGTTACTTACCTAGTTTTATTTCAATTTGGCCACCTTGAATTCTTCCAAATAGAGCTACGGAATTCCTCTTCGTCTTTCTTAACTTTTTGTTTACCGTATTTTAGCTTTGATTAAATTCATGTAACGAGATAGGATGTAGATTTTGTATGTTGATATTAGGAATGTTAATGCTGGCAAGATAGCTGGAACCATGATATTTTTAACCTTATCTGCGCGCGGATGTATGTTTATGTGCTTAGGCAGGATAGCTTTAAAGCCGCCATCTGTATCTTGATGAAACTTGCCAAATATTTGAATGTAAATATAGGAAGTTTCCTCTTAAACTTTCAGAAATTATACAGCTACTTACTTTAACATTTATTTGGCTAAGTTTCATCTACCAAAGACAGATCCATAACCAGGGTCTCACTCTTATTATAAGGCCATGTGAGAACAGAAAGCGCTCCATAACCAGGGTCTCACTTATAAGGCCATATGGGAACAGAAAGCGCTCCATAACCAGGGTCTCACTTATAAGGCCATATGGGAACAGAAAGCGCCCCATAACCAGGGTCTCACTTATAAGGTCATATGGGAACAGAAAGCGCTCCATAACCAGGGTCTCACTTATAAGGCCATATGGGAACAGAAAGCGCTCCATAACCAGGGTCTCACTTATAAGGCCATATGGGAACAGAAAGCGCTCCATAACCAGGGTCTCAGCGTTCCATAACCAGGGTCTCACTTATAAAGCCACATGGGAACAGAAAGCGCTCCATAACCAGGGTCTCACTTATAAGGCCGTATGGGAACAGAAAGCGCTCCATAACCAGGGTCTCACTTATAAGGCCGTATGGGAACAGAAAGCGCTCCATAACCAGGGTCTCACTTATAAGGCCGTATGGGAACAGAAAGCGCTCCATAACCAGGGTCTCACTTATAAGGCCGTATGGGAACAGAAAGCGCTCCATAACCAGGGTCTCACTTATAAGGCCGTATGGGAACAGAAAGCGCTCCATAACCAGGGTCTCACTTATAAGGCCGTATGGGAACAGAAAGCGCTCCATAACCAGGGTCTCACTTATAAGGCCGTATGGGAACAGAAAGCGCTCCATAACCAGGGTCTCACTTATAAGGCCGTATGGGAACAGAAAGCGCTCCATAACCAGGGTCTCACTTATAAGGCCGTATGGGAACAGAAAGCGCTCCATAACCAGGGTCTCACTTATAAGGCCGTATGGGAACAGAAAGCGCTCCATAACCAGGGTCTCACTTATAAGGCCATATGGGAACAGAAAGCGCTCCATAACCAGGGTCTCAGCGTTCCATAACCAGGGTCTCACTTATAAAGCCACATGGGAACAGAAAGCGCTCCATAACCAGGGTCTCACTTATAAGGCCGTATGGGAACAGAAAGCGCTCCATAACCAGGGTCTCACTTATAAGGCCATATGGGAACAGAAAGCGCTCCATAACCAGGGTCTCACTTATAAGGCCATATGGGAACAGAAAGCGCTCCATAACCAGGGTCTCACTTATAAGGCCGTATGGGAACAGAAAGCGCTCCATAACCAGGGTCTCACTTATAAGGCCATATGGGAACAGAAAGCGCTCCATAACCAGGGTCTCACTTATAGGTCCATATGGGAACAGAAAGCGCCCCATAACCAGGGTCTCACTTATAAGGTCATATGGGAACAGAAAGCGCTCCATAACCAGGGTCTCACTTATAAGGCCATATGGGAACAGAAAGCGCTCCATAACCAGGGTCTCGCTCTTATTATAAGGCCATATGGGAACAGAAAGCGCTCCATAACCAGGGTCTCACTTATAAGGTCATATGGGAACAGAAAGCGCTCCATAACCAGGGTCTCACTTATAAGGCCATATGGGAACAGAAAGCGCTCCATAACCAGGGTCTCGCTCTTATTATAAGGCCATATGGGAACAGAAAGCGCCCCATAACCAGGGTCTCACTTATAAGGTCATATGGGAACAGAAAGCGCTCCATAACCAGGGTCTCACTTATAAGGCCATATGGGAACAGAAAGCGCTCCATAACCAGGGTCTCGCTCTTATTATAAGGCCATATGGGAACAGAAAGCGCTCCATAACCAGGGTCTCATTTATAGGTCCATATGGGAACAGAAAGCGCTCCATAACCAGGGTCTCACTTATAAGGCCGTATGGGAATAGAAAGCGCTCCATAACCAGGGTCTCACTTATAAGGCCGTATGGGAACAGAAAGCGCTCCATAACCAGGGTCTCACTTATAAGGCCATATGGGAACAGAAAGCGCTCCATAACCAGGGTCTCACTTATAAGGCCATATGGGAACAGAAAGCGCTCCATAACCAGGGTCTCAGCGTTCCATAACCAGGGTCTCACTTATAAAGCCACATGGGAACAGAAAGCGCTCCATAACCAGGGTCTCACTTATAAGGCCGTATGGGAACAGAAAGCGCTCCATAACCAGGGTCTCACTTATAAGGCCGTATGGGAACAGAAAGCGCTCCATAACCAGGGTCTCACTTATAAGGCCGTATGGGAACAGAAAGCGCTCCATAACCAGGGTCTCACTTATAAGGCCGTATGGGAACAGAAAGCGCTCCATAACCAGGGTCTCACTTATAAGGCCGTATGGGAACAGAAAGCGCTCCATAACCAGGGTCTCACTTATAAGGCCGTATGGGAACAGAAAGCGCTCCATAACCAGGGTCTCACTTATAAGGCCGTATGGGAACAGAAAGCGCTCCATAACCAGGGTCTCACTTATAAGGCCGTATGGGAACAGAAAGCGCTCCATAACCAGGGTCTCACTTATAAGGCCGTATGGGAACAGAAAGCGCTCCATAACCAGGGTCTCACTTATAAGGCCGTATGGGAACAGAAAGCGCTCCATAACCAGGGTCTCACTTATAAGGCCGTATGGGAACAGAAAGCGCTCCATAACCAGGGTCTCACTTATAAGGCCGTATGGGAACAGAAAGCGCTCCATAACCAGGGTCTCACTTATAAGGCCATATGGGAACAGAAAGCGCTCCATAACTAGGGTCTCAGCGTTCCATAACCAGGGTCTCACTTATAAAGCCACATGGGAACAGAAAGCGCTCCATAACCAGGGTCTCACTTCTAAGGCCGTATGGGAACAGAAAGCGCTCCATAACCAGGGTCTCACTTCTAAGGCCGTATGGGAACAGACAGCGCTCCATAACCAGGGTCTCACTTCTAAGGCCGTATGGGAACAGACAGCGCTCCATAACCAGGGTCTCACTTCTAAGGCCGTATGGGAACAGACAGCGCTGCATAACCAGGGTCTCACTTCTAAGGCCGTATGGGAACAGACAGCGCTGCATAACCAGGGTCTCACTTCTAAGGCCGTATGGGAACAGACAGCGCTGCATAACCAGGGTCTCACTTCTAAGGCCGTATGGGAACAGACAGCGCTGCATAACCAGGGTCTCACTTCTAAGGCCGTATGGGAACAGACAGCGCTGCATAACCAGGGTCTCACTTCTAAGGCCGTATGGGAACAGACAGCGCTGCATAACCAGGGTCTCACTTCTAAGGCCGTATGGGAACAGACAGCGCTGCATAACCAGGGTCTCACTTCTAAGGCCGTATGGGAACAGACAGCGCTGCATAACCAGGGTCTCACTTCTAAGGCCGTATGGGAACAGACAGCGCTGCATAACCAGGGTCTCACTTCTAAGGCCGTATGGGAACAGACAGCGCTGCATAACCAGGGTCTCACTTCTAAGGCCGTATGGGAACAGACAGCGCTGCATAACCAGGGTCTCACTTCTAAGGCCGTATGGGAACAGACAGCGCTGCATAACCAGGGTCTCACTTCTAAGGCCGTATGGGAACAGACAGCGCTGCATAACCAGGGTCTCACTTCTAAGGCCGTATGGGAACAGACAGCGCTGCATAACCAGGGTCTCACTTCTAAGGCCGTATGGGAACAGACAGCGCTGCATAACCAGGGTCTCACTTCTAAGGCCGTATGGGAACAGACAGCGCTGCATAACCAGGGTCTCACTTCTAAGGCCGTATGGGAACAGACAGCGCTGCATAACCAGGGTCTCACTTCTAAGGCCGTATGGGAACAGACAGCGCTGCATAACCAGGGTCTCACTTCTAAGGCCGTATGGGAACAGACAGCGCTGCATAACCAGGGTCTCACTTCTAAGGCCGTATGGGAACAGACAGCGCTGCATAACCAGGGTCTCACTTACAAGGCCGTATGGGAACAGAAAGCGCTTAGCTCTATCCCAAGTACTCCTGTTTGATTCGAATTTAAGTAATTCACAAATGGATTTTCGACGTAATTTTGTTCAGAGTTCTTTCATAATAACCAAACAGTATAACATCTCCGGAGCCACTGAAGTAGTAGAATGGTTTCCTGTACTGTTTTCTGTGAAATTTGGGTTTAACAGAAAATGTACTTCTAATTTGATAGGCTCAAGGAAAATTATTAAGATGAACATTTTTATAATGCCATTTTCTGGTTTTTGAATCTCAATGGTAGTATAAAAAATGAATAGTGTTACTTGTAATAATTATTACACAGGAAAAAAAATCATGCAGTTTTGGGTTATTCTACTATGAATAGTTATTGCTAGTCGTGCTATTGAAATTAATATATAATATTAATGGTTAATATTTTAGAATAGGCGTCGAAATCTACGTTGCATGAAACCCAGGTTTCATTTGTCCTTATGACTAAATTCTCTGTTTTTAGACGGCGATATATCGTATATATAAATTTATATATATTTTACTTCTGCCAATGGTAAAGTTTACGAGAACGGTTTACCGGATTCTGATTTAGTATAAACCAGAAATTTCTTTCTTGATAAACTGTAAGTGAATGACTACAAATTTGTCAGTTTCTATGACGAAATGCCGCTATTTTTCATTGGGAGCTAACAATAGATATTAATTTTGTATGGGCCATTTAATCAATAGTGAATTGTTTCGTGTTTTCACGTAACCCTCCTAAAAGACAATCAAACAGTCTTCAACACTTGATTAGAACAAAAAACACAATGATGATAATCACAATGATAGTAGTAGTCGTCGTCGTAGTAGTAGTAATAGTAGTATTTACAAGTTATTAGTAATGGAATTAGTCTTAGATTCCATTTTATCTGGTGCTTTGGTATCCATATTCATATCGACTGGCTTATCAATTCCCAACATTTCTCACATTCCACATTCTTTCTTATAGCGTTATAGATTTTTGTTTGCACAAAAACCTTTGCAATAGTATATTTTCCTGCAAAAAAATATGTAGATAGGGAAGAAACCACTGACATGACAATTTTATACTCGTTGATGTAATGTTAATTGTCCTATAAGCACTTTCGATCACATTCTATGCATCATAGTTCTAAGCACAATATAATGAATAGTTAATATTTTCTTGCATTACTTTTTTTTTATAGATTCAGATATTTTATTTTAGGTCCATAGAACCCTTTTGCTTTGGAATTTCATTAGGATATGCAATTCAGAGATTCATTATTTTATTTTTGTTTTTTTATGCGTTATAATTTGAGGGTATATTTTACACTCGTAATGTCTCATATAGATAAAATTTCAATAGTTGTTGAATTTAGTCCTTTATTATAATTTCGTAGAAAATTTTGAGTTTTGTATTTCATCTAGATATAATCTTTAAATTTTATTATCATCGCCCATGACAGTGATGCTAATAAGTATTTTTTACTGTTATTTATTGTTACCCTTAAATTTTTTTGGAAAACTATTACTTTATTCTTCGACTGTGAATGTCTTCACCATAATGATTGATATATTGATATTTTTTTTTTTTTGTAGTAAAATAGACAAAAAGTGAAGGTCAATAAACTTGATCCTCTATATTGTTGTGTGTGTATTTTTCCTTTATTTAATATTACCCAACTATCAAGAGGTCCATTTATTTTCATCTGATGAAGATTAATGGCTATGACACTTGCTTGTACTAAAATTGACGTCTCCCAGAACGACTAGGTACTTTAACCACCATTAATCATAAATGCTGTCAAGTCAAAATGCGTGAAAATGGATAGACCTCTTTACGCTACGGTATCAATTTCTAATGCTCTTATCCTAAGTCCCTCTGATAATCCAAGTCGAAATTCGTGCTCTAGAACAGTATACCGCCTCTTTTTACAGGGCCGGCAGTCAGAAAGATCGCGACAGGTAACGATAACAGCATTTATTTTCTCTCTTTAATCCCTATGCCATGATCTCCTTCGTAGATTGAGTTTTAGTATCTAATCTCTAATGCCTTATCTTCTAAGACCCCTTGCCCGGGTGATGAAATGGTTCCCTTTACTTATAAGAGGTTCTGTCCAGGAACTTTTAAAATAAGAAATTAGTAGTCCAGCTGATAGTTGCTTACGACGACATTCAAGAGAAATGCTACAGTAATGACATCTTACTATATTTTCTAGGTAAGGATTTTGCAATTCTAGAATGCTAGATTTTATGTTTCTGACAACTTTGGGAAAATATGATATGTGCATGTATGTATATATGGATGCATTCAATCTCTTCTTTATATATTAAATTAGAATTCGATATAATGAAAACATCTAATCTTTCATGCATTTGCAATGTATAATTTAATTCGATTAAGTTAGAGCATTTTACGGATCCCTTATATTAAATTGATTTTTATTCAACAATTTTTAACATATTCATTTCGGAAATGGGTGCGATAATTGAACAGCCGAAAATCCACTCTGGGTTATTTTTGTTATTATTGGCCTCTTTTTAGACTTCTGCTTTTTCAACTAGGGAAAACGTAATTTTTAAGAAACGTCTTAAGCAAACTAATCTTTTTTAACTAGGGAAAACGTAATTTTTAAGAAACGTCTTAAGCAAACTACTCTTTTTCAACTAGGGAAAACGTAATTTTTAAGAAACGTCTTAAGCAAACTACTCTTTTTCAACTAGGGAAAACGTAATTTTTAAGAAACGTCTTACGCAAACTAATCTTTTTCAACTAGGGAAAACGTAATTTTTAAGAAACGTCTTAAGCAAACTACTCTTTTTCAACTAGGGAAAACGTAATTTTTAAGAAACGTCTTAAGCAAACTACTCTTTTTCAACTAGGGAAAACGTAATTTTTAAGAAACGTCTTACGCAAACTAATCTTTTTCAACTAGGGAAAACGTGATTTTTGCGAAGCGCCTTAAGCAAACTAATCTTTTTCAACTAGGGAAAACGTAATTTTTAAGAACCGTCTTAAGCAAACTAATCATTTTCAACTAGGGAAAACGTGATTTTTAAGAAACGTCTTAAGCAAACTAATCTTTTTCAACTAAGGAAAACGTAATTTTTAAGAAACGTCTTAAGCAAACTAATCTTTTTCAACTAGGGAAAACGTAATTTTTAAGAAACGTCTTAAGCAAAGTAATCTTTTTCAACTAGGGAAAACGTAATTTTTAAGAAACATCTTAAGCAAACTAATCTTTTTCAACTAGGTGAAACCTAATTTTTAAGAAACGTCTTACGCAAACTAATCTTTTTCAGCTAGGGAAAACGTAATTTTTAAGAAACGTCTTAAGCAAACTAATCTTTATCAACTAGGGAAAACGTAATTTTTAAGAAACGTCTTAAGCAAACTAATCTTTATCAACTAGGGAAAACGTAATTTTTAAGAACCGTCTTAAGAGAAAAATCTTTTTCAACAAGGGAAAACGTAATTTTTAAGAAACGTCTTAAGCAAACTAATCTTTTTCAACTAGGGAAAACGTAATTTTTAAGAAACATCTTAAGCAAACTAATCCATCGATTATTATATATTATGGTGGCTTACATTATGATACACATTTGGGTTATCAGGCAAAGTCCTTCCTTTTTTGCGTTAAGTATGTTAGAATTTTTACTTTAGTCGAATAACTTTTTTTTCAGTAAAGTAGCATTTCTTTAAGGTAGCTTCTGTAATGTTTTCATATGTATTGAGAAGTTTATAAGCTATTTTTACTCTGGGGAAATATGCTGGATAACCAGGGTGCCATATAATTAAGGTGCTTCTAGTAAATAAATCTTTAATAATATTGTTTATCAACGTTTCGGTTAAATAGGGTTATTTTGTGTTTCGTTTCGTACAAACTAAATACTTTAATCATTAGTCTAAACGTTATCATGCAATCGTCTTTGTTATCTTGAATTCTCAAAAGCATATACATTTGCGTTAGATTCTTGTTTGTGTGTTTTTATGGATGTAAAAAATTATACACTGGCATATCTGCTAAATATAGTAGTTACTATATACTTCTTTTATAGGTGCGTAAATTTTCACTCGCGTAGGTCTTGGTTAAATTGAGAATTTACTACATACATTCAATACGATTATCTCCTACCGGTAACCAAGAAACTGGAAATAATTGTAAAATTTTCTGAGAAAACTATATATAAAAAAAAAAAAACATTTCATAACAGTTTAATCAGAAACAAATATGGGAAGCATTACGCTTCAACTATGCAAGATAAATGTATGAGTCTAATTGTGACAATGATGATAATGATGATACTGACAATATAAAATATATTGTTTATAAGACTCAACTGTTAGTACATCTCAAAATCTCGCCTCTGAGAATTACAAATCTTCCGAGTAAGATTAAATGAGAGATTCCCCTCTGAAGTTTCGTAGAAGCGCTCGTTTTCTATTCACGGACAGCGAGGCGTCAACGTCGGGGGTGACTTCACTACGGACAATTTCCTTCACTCGGTGATTTCCTCATTTTCGGCTTTCTTCGCGTTTCTTAGATAACTCTTTGTCACTTTAGTATTGTGGCCAAGACCTTTCTTCCGTCACTAGATTTTTTTTTTATCTTGTCTTAGTTACGTATTGAGTTTTTATGAGGGGTACAAGATTAGTCGTTTTTTGTTTGTTTATTTACACAAGTTTTTTTATATACATTATGTATGTATGTATATACACACACACACATTTATATATATAGATATATGTATATATATATATATATATATATATATATATATATATATATATATATATATATACATATGTTATATATGTATACATTTATATATATATATATATATATATATATATATATATATATATATGTATATATATATGTATATATATATATATATATATATATATATATATATATATATATATATATATATATATATATTATGGTGGCTTACATTATGATACACATTTGGGTTATCAGGCAAAGTCCTTCCTTTTTTGCGTTAAGTATGTTAGAATTTTTACTTTAGTCGAATAACTTTTTTTTCAGTAAAGTAGCATTTCTTTAAGGTAGCTTCTGTAATGTTTTCATATGTATTGAGAAGTTTATAAGCTATTTTTACTCTGGGGAAATATGCTGGATAACCAGGGTGCCATATAATTAAGGTGCTTCTAGTAAATAAATCTTTAATAATATTGT
>NC_090746.1:117104983-117117483 GCF_036898095.1 Palaemon carinicauda | reverse complement strand
ATGTATGCGTGTGTGTGTGTGTGTATATATATATATATATATATATATATATATACATACATATATATATATGTGTGTGTGTGTGTTTGTGTGTGTACACATACACACACACACACACATATATATATATATATATATATATATATATATATATATATATATATATATATATAAAAATAAATGTATATATATATATGTAGTATTACATAATCATCACATACATCCCTACGTATAAAATGTTCTACACCACCATCTCTATCAGTAGCTCCATGAAATCAGTATATTACAGCCCCGAATGTTCGGCATCGGAGCGTCCCGCAAAAAGCAGACACATGTCATTTCCCTCCCCCCCCCCCCCTCCCCCCTCCCCCCTTCTCCCCTCCCCTCTCTCCCCTTTCCATCTCTTCGCTTGGTTGGTGGCCTGACCGCGAGCTTCCCTTCGCCCCATATCTGTCTCTGCATATCTCGAGAGCAATGGAAAAGGGTTTCTTATGAAGAGGGGCCAGAATTGTAGAGCTGGGTCTTGTATATTTAGGGAATAAATTTAGCGGCCAGAGAGTTCATTGTTCGTAGGAGTTACTCTTCCGATTGTAAGTTTTACTTCAGCCGTAGGATTCGTTTGTTTGTTTTTTGTTATATTTTCTTGTTGTTTATTGATTCTAGAACATACAAAAATGATAAAAATTATTTGAATGTATTTTTTTCCCTAATAGAATTAGGAGATAAAGGAGGCCACTGATTTTCATGTAGTGGTATTTAATTCTTAATTTTATTGTTTAATTTTACAATTTTTGAGGATGTAATACATCGTCGTTTATATGTGCCATATAAAGGTCATTTTTCCATCCATAATCTGGGATGGCTCAATACTACACAGTATTCTAGAAGTTTTATTCCAGCTGTTACCAAGTTGTGGAATGATCTTCCTAATCGGGTAGTTGAATCAGTAGAACTTCAAAAATTCAAAGTTGGAGCAAATGTTTTTATGTTGACCAGGCTGACATAAGTCTTTTTATAGTTTATATATGACATATCTGTTTTTGACGTTGCTAATAGTTTATATAGGACATATCTGTTTTGACGTTGTTACTAGTTTTTAGAATGATTTATTGTTAATTTATTCTCATCATTTGTTTATCTCCTTATTTCCTTTCCTCACTGGGCTATTTTTCCTATTGGAGCCCTTGGGCTTATAGCATCTAGCTTTTCCAACTAGGTTTATAGCTTGGCTAATAATAATAATAATAATAATAATAATAATAATAATAATAATAATAATAATAATAATAATAATAATAATAATATCACACATTTTTATCTTTTGTAGAACCCGATTAGAAAAGATAAACTGAAATGAAAATCCAACATAAGAGAAATAACTCCCTTTATTAAAAAGCCTCAGATGTACTTAACTTTGCAAATAAAGAATTCCAATCTTGCATTGCCTTAAACAGAAGAGAAACACTTTGCACTTGTTACATAAAGGCTTTTGTAATTTCATCAAATGGCTCGATAAAATTTCTGCTTTAAAACATCGCCCGATATGAAGACTACTTATAAATTCGTTTGGGATTCTATTGTCAATTTATTTTAGCGATGCAGATTTGCACCGACTCGCAGCGGTGCCCTTTTAGCTCGGAAAAGTTTCCTGATCGCTGATTGGTTGGACGAGATAATTCTAACCAATCAGCGATCAGGAAAATTTTCCGAGCTAAAAGAGCACCGCTGCGAGTCGATGCAAATCTGCCTCGATAAAAGAAATGGACTATAGAGCAAAGAAGTTACTTTTCTAAGTAGGGTTCAAGAAAGAAGACACTGCTCTTCTAGGAGAAGGACAATCCAAACTCAATCCATTGTTCTCTAGTCCTGGGAAGTGCCATAGCCTCTCTACCATGGTCTTCCACTGTCTTGGGTTAGAGTTCTCTTGCTTGAGGGGACACTCAGGCACACTGTTCTATCTTATTTCTTTTGCTTTTGTGTTGTTAAGTTTTATAGTCTATATAGGAAATATTTATTTTAATGTTGTTACTGTTCTTAAAATATTTTCTTTTTTTTATTCCCTTTTGAGAAAATCTAAGAATTGGTGTATTTAAGACAGGGAAAGAAACTTAATAATTGATTGAACTGATTTTAAGACTAATGTTTAAGAAAGAACAATTGAACGAACATATCCCATACTTTGAATTAAAGTTGGAAAATGTATTTATAATCAATCTCTTCCAACGCGTAAAATAAAAAAAAATTGGAAAACTTCCGGTGGCAAAAACTATTCTTAAAGAATTCGAATTGATCCAACATTAGAATGATTTCAGTTATGTATTAATAATCAGTTCTTCATTACATATGAGGAATTATTTGTTTTTTAAATGCTTAAATCCTATTACGATTTAGCCTTTCTTATAATGTACTAATCTTTTTCAACTAGGGAAAACGTAATTTTTTCACCATCATAGCTACGGCCACTGTCATACTAGCATCCTGGACCAGGGTTCGATTCCCGGGTGGTCAGATGCTATTGTCATATAGTGATTTCGCCTCGAGACCTTGATGCCAAGGTCGTTAAGAGAATAAAGACATTAATGTATTAAAATACATGGCTTATTTAAAAAAAAAAGAACATTGGTTTAAATATGCAAAATTTATCATTATATATATATATATATATATATATATATGTATACATATATATGTATATATAAATATATATGGTTATATGTATATATATATATATATATATGTGTGTATATATATATATATATATATATATATATATATATATATATATAATGATTCGTTCTTTCACATTTGAATGAAATCGCTATTGCTGAGTTACGTAACAACAAAAATACTTAAAGCTGAAAGATAACAGATCCAGTTATAGGGAATTTAATAATTGCGGTCGGTTGTATCAGAGGCATTGATCGATTTTCACAGCTTTGTTTGAATAATTTTGATTTTCGGGAAAACTCGCAAATGCTGCCGAAATGAGTGATTTAGTTAATGATATGTAAGCATAATCAATAGAAAAAATACAAGATTTTTCTTTGTTGGAAGCTTTTTAAGGCCTCCAAAATGTATAATTTCTACTAATACATATATTACTGTGATCGTTTATTAATATCCAAAATTATATTTCTACAGCTTTTTTTCGTTAATTATTATTATGATGATATTTATTATTGTCATATATATATATATATATATATATATATATATATATATATATATATATATATATATAAATATATAGAGCCGTAAGCCTCTTAATGGGGAGAGATTCCTGGTGCGGAAAAGAAAATATATTAGAAAGTAGGATAGATGATATTTAAGTAAAAACATATGATAAAAATTAATATGAGACTAGTTTAATTACAAAGCATGACTCCTGCGAAATAGAAAATTTAGTCTTTTTCTTTTGTCTTTAAGATGAATTTGAAGATAAGTGAATACATTGTCACCCAAATAAAGATTATCTGCTATATATATATATATATATATATATATATATATATATATATATATAATATATATATATATATATATATATATATAATGTGTGTGTGTATATATATATATATATATATATATATATATATACATATATATATATATATATATATATTGAATTAATTTCATTTTAGAGTATCATTTGTTGTGATAGTTAAATATATATCTATATTATGTATATATATATATATATATATATATATATGTATATATACACAGTATATATGTATATATTTATAGCTATATTAATTAAATATGTCTCTTGTAATAAGATTGCTATGTTTCAGAGCAGGTAAGAGACCACTGTTAAGGCTAGTAACTTTTTATTTCTAGAAAATTTGATGAAATTTGTATATGTTATTCCTTTTTCATAAATTGATGCATTTGATGAATCTGTATATTTCCTTTTAAGATAAAGTAATGAGATCAGCTGCTCTAGGAGGGTCTGCAAGTTTTTTTTTTCTTTCTTTCTTTTTTTTTTTCCTTGTATAATTCGTGTTGATAATAGTGTCGATATAATTTGGCTTAAAGGTGGAAAATTAAGAAATAATAGGAAATGTCTGTTATATTTTTATTAAACATAGTCATCTTTGCAATTAATACGTATGAGCAGAATTTTGAAATATATATTATTGAGAAGGAAAAATAATGAGAAGGAAAAATAATGAGGATACTTTTGTTGAAAACATAGATCCAAAATCATTTTTTGAATAGGGAGAGAATGAGTTGAATTGGATTATAATAGTAAAACTTTAAAGCACTAAAGTAACTACAGAAATGTAATGTCTGGTGTTCCTCGGGGTAGTGTTCTCTGTCCATTCATACTATATACGCATGATGTGTGGTTTGGCCAGGAAAATAAGCCGGTGATATTACTGTTGGCATCAATTCGATCTCCTAAATGTAGACCTGAAGGTGCTGAATGCATTTTGATTTATTGGAAAAAAAAATCTTTCGTCGTTTAGTTCTTTGTATATGCTGTATAATATTTTTTGATAATTCTGAGTATCCTTTCCATTCAGATCATCCTGCGCTACGCATTAATGTGTTGCAAACCAGTGTGTCGTTCCTTCCATATCGAAAGACTTAATACTGCAAAGTATTTAATCTGTAATCAGATTTTGGAATGGTCTTTTTAAACTCCATGCAATTTTTTTTTTTTTTTTACAGACTGACCTAAATCTCATTTGATAGTATACATATGACTGATCTATTATAACGCTGATGCTGATCTTGATATATTTTATAACATCTAATGTTTATAGTTCATTTATTACTCCTGTATTTTCCGTCTGTTACTGGGATGCTTCCCCTGTTGGAACCCTTGGCATTAGAGCATCCTACTTATCCAACTAGTGTTATGTTTCATTAGTGATGATAATTACTGTAAATAACAAGAAAAGGAATCCTTATAATTACCCCGTGTTCTATTCATTTCTAATGGTATATTCCCATACGAGAAACTTGCCATTGCATTGTTATGTTCTACATGCATGATCTTCCCTCATAAAAGGCAAGTAAATCCCCCATCTTCGGTTTGCATGACTATTAGTACATCAATTACTTGACATCATTAAATTTTCTTATCATCACGTCTCTCTCTCTCTCTCTCTCTCTCTCTCTCTCTCTCTCTCTCTCTCTCTCTCTCTCTCTGTGGAAATGTGTTGTATTGTGAAATGGTTTTCAATATTTTCCGATGTTTTTATTTACAGCTTAAATGCGTTTCAGAAGCAGGAGTAATACTGTCAACCCTCTAATGGACTCTGCTTGCTATGATTAAGTTTTTATAGAACTTTTTTATATTTTGATTCTTATAATCACTTTTATGTCGTTATAAATACAGTTTCTTGATTGAAAATTGAGAATCGGCAAAATCCGATTGGGTAACATGGACTTACAAAAGAACTCTTTGAAAAGACCTAACTTAGAATTAGAAAAAAAGTTTCTGATTAAATCTTATAAGTAAAAAAAAACTTTTTGCGGTGGTTTAATGATTTCGCACGGCTATAAATCATATATGTCCTTGTTTTTGTTTCTAAATACTATTTGTGTTATTATTATTATTATTATTACTATCCAAGCTACAACCCTAATTGGAAAAGCAAGATGCTATAAGCCCAGGGGCTCCAATAGGGAAAAATAGCCCAGTGAGGAAAGGAAATAAGGAAATAAATAACTGAAGAGAACAAATTAACAATAAATCATTCTAAAAAAAAAAAAAAAAAAAAATTTAGCGTTTTCTATTTATTTTTTATCTTAATAGACAAATGAGGAATGCTTTATATTAGGCATTAGAAGAGTTGGAATACCCAGGCCTACATGGCTGAGAATTATGAAGCGTGAAGTAGATGATGAATGGAGAAATATTGATATAAAAGCTCAAGATAGAGACGACTGGCGAAATCTAACCGAGGCCCTTTGCTTCAATAGGCGTAGGAGGAGATAATGAGGATGTATACACTGAAATTTCACCTGGTTACATATATTTTACATATTCATGCTACATACTGGATATAAGGAGTATATTGGCAGATTAACACCCATCGTTTTGGTAAGAAAATGCTTAGGTCTCTGATGTAAAACTCCACAAATGTCATAACTTGGCTACTAGTAAGAAAATGCATTAGGATGAGAAGACTTCAGCACCTGTTCCTTTTACTCGTCTTTGTAATGCATACTCTTATTTGTCACTTATCTAATGCATGTTAACACACACACACACTCTCTCTCTCTCTCTCTCTCTCTCTCTCTCTCTCTCTCTCTCTCTCTCTCTCTCTCGCTCTCTCTCTCTCTCTCTCTCTCTCCACACATATATTTGCGTAACACAATGAATTGTAAATGTGCGTCAATAAGAAACAGAAGGGGCATTTGAAATTTCATTTTTATAAATGTCATTATTGGTCTTCGAATTATGAACTATAATTGCAGAAATGATTCTTTGACTAATAGTGCACATTGTGTAAATTTTGTTGTATTGACCACCATTTACCTTTATTGTAGTTCATTTATAACCTTAAGAATTTAATCGTCGGTTATTTTCCAGTATAACTAATTACTGGGAAAGTGTGAAATTATTGTAAGGTGGCCCTCAGTAAACATTCTACCCACTACAAGCATAAGGCTTTTATCTTAACTCAATTTTACGGTCTTCCACATGAAAGACTTTTGCCATGTCTGTTCACTGAATGCTCATGACCATTTTGGGGGGAATTTGTAATAAGTAGTTACTTTTGCATTCTTTAGAATTAGTAATAAGATTTATTTATGCTTGGAGGAAATGGAGAGGACTTACTCTCTCTCTTATATGTATATTGGAAGAAAGGAATATGAGAAGGACTACTTGAGAGAGAGAGAGAGAGAGAGAGAGAGAGAGAGAGAGAGAGAGAGAATATTGCTAAAAATTATAATTGAATAGGGGATAAAGTTTAAACAATCGAGAGAGAGAGAGAGAGAGAGAGAGAGAGAGAGAGAGAGAGAGAGAGAGAGAGAGAGAGAGTTTTACAAAGATTATAATTGCAGTTAAAGGAAGAAAGCTTAAACAATCGAGTCAGTAGAAAATGTAGATCGTCCTTTCATTAAACAATCTTCCTGTGGATCCGACGTCCGAACGCATCATTGAATAGGCGTCAGGGTGAGGCGAAGAAGAAGTAGAAGAGTATGGAAAAATGGAGGGACGGTACAAGGCGTAACTTAGTTAAGGGTATTCAGTATCGTAGGAGCAACCGAAGGATGATGATGCGACTAGTTTTGGCAACAGTGCTCGGTCGGATCTGGAGTCGAGCTAAAGACTGGCCCTCAGTATTGGGGTCCCTGGCTCTCTGTTCGCTACTTGTACATGGCACCACTGCCATTTGACCAGCTGAGATAGTTACTTGTACCGGCAGTGGTAGTGTTGTATCATATCGAAAGGCGTTTTCGAGTTTAATTCTGAAACTATTCCTTGAGAAATGACACGTTTTTTTTCCCTACTTGTTGAGTGTAGTTGTGTGACATTTGAAAATTTTGAAAATGGAAACTCATTAAGAATTGCTGAAAATATGCAAAAGTCAATTAATGGGAAAGGGAGAAATGCATTAGAAAGAATTATGAAATAGGAAATATTTAATTGGTGATAAAACTTTTTTATTTTGGGAAAAAAAAGAAATGTGTTTAAACAGAAATGTGAAAGTTTTGAAAAGTTTTTTTTTTTTCCCCCGGGGTGGGGGGGGGGAGTATTTCGTAGCCTATGTTAAAGTTGATTATGCCAATGGATTTAATTGTGATAAAAAAAGTGTATTGTTTTGGTTGGTAACTCAAAGTTTTGAGTCGGCCGTGCTATAAATCTATTTTAGTGAATGTGGTAAAGAACCTTGAGAACTCGCGTGAAATTACACAATTGTATTTTGATTGCAATGGTCTTTCAATGTATTATTGTAAATGGTGATCAGAACTTTAAAAATTTAGATTTTATTTAGACATCAATTAAATTTTTAAAGAACAAAACGCCTTAAAATATGGATAAAACTACCCAAAGGGTTTTATGTTACTTTGGCAAAGAGATGGGCAATCGGCGTAAATCTGTCGATAGGAGCTTTTTATACAATACAACCGAGAGAGAGAGAGAGAGAGAGAGAGAGAGAGAGAGAGAGAGAGAGAGAGAGAGAGAGAGAGAATATCATTCGTCAAGATTTTATTGGTAGTAGACCGCGTAATATGTGTAGCTTGCTTACTATTCATTCATGTGAATAATTGAAACTGAACACTGAAATATTTGTTTTTATTAGCATTGAAACTGAACACTGAAATATTTGCTTTTATTAGCATTGAAACTGAACACTGGAATATTTGTTTTTATTAGCATTGAAACTGAACACTAAAATATTTGTTTTTATTAGCATTGAAACTGAACACTGGAATATTTGTTTTTATTAGCATTGAAACTGAACACTGAAATATTTGTTTTTATTAGCATTGAAACTGAACACTGAAATATTTGTTTTTATTAGCATTGAAACTGAACACTGAAATATTTGTTTTTATTAGCATTGAAACTGAACACTGAAATATTTGTTTTTATTAGCATTGAAACTGAACACTGAAATATTTGTTTTTATTAGCATTGAAACTGAACACTGAAATATTTGTTTTTATTAGCATTGAAACTGAACACTGAAATGTTTGTTTTTTATTAGCATTCAAACTGAACACTGAAATATTTATTTTATTAGCATTGAAACTGAACACTAAAATATTTGTTTTTATTAGCATTGAAACTGAGCACTGAAATATTTGTTTTTATTAGCATTGAAACTGAACACTGAAATATTTGTTTTTATTAGCATTTAAACTGAACACTGGAATATTTGTTTTTATTAGCATTGAAACTGAACACTGAAATATTTGTTTTTATTAGCATTGAATCTGAACACTGAAATATTTTGTTTTTATTAGCATTGAAACTGAACACTGAAATATTTGTTTTTTATTAGCATTGGAACTGAACACTGAAATATTTTTTTTTTATTAGCATTGAAACTGAACACTGAAATATTTGTTTTTACTAGCATTGAAACTGAATACTGAAATATTTGTTTTTATTAGCATTGAAACTGAATACTGAAATATTTGTTTTTATTAGCATTAAAACTGAACACTGAAATGTTTATTTTATTAGCATTGAAACTGAACACTGAAATATTTGTTTTTATTAGTAATGTACTTCTCCCTCTTAATGCAGTTACTTTATCGGTTGCTGAATAGCATTCACTTAGATATTAACGGAATCCTCCCAGTATTATCTTAAAGATTTTTTTTTATCTTTTTACTATTACTCTGAATGTAATTAATTGTCAAACTGCTTAAGAACACAAAGGTAAAAAACATTCCTAGCCGTGATCTCTTTACCCGCAAACATGCAGTTGTTTCGCTGATATGGCTTCGATACGTCCTTTTCCTTCGGAGCCTGCAAACCCGAAACGGGGAGATAGATAGCGACTTTTATTTCCCTCCTAGATAGAGAAAGTATTCTTCTTCCTCTTCTTCTTCTTCTTCTTTCTCTTCTTCTTCTTCTTCTTCTTCTTCTTCTTCTTCTTCCTCTTTTTCTTCTTCTTCTTCTTCTTCTTCTTCTTCTTCTTCTTCTTCTTCTTCTTCTTCTGATCAGATGAGTCTTCCCTGGCGAGCTGGGATTTACTTTATTCTATCCTTGCTTTCGTTGGACTGTTGCCATGCTGTTGATTCGCACGTGGGTAATGCCTCTATGCTATTCGTATCGAAGATATTGTTATTCTATAGAATATGCTTGCAACGTTACCCTAGTGTTGATATTTTCTTTGTGAAGGAATTCGTTAATAAATATATGTGTGTGTATATATATATATATATATATATATATATATATATATATATATGTGTGTGTGTGTGTGTGTGTATATATATATATATATATATATATATATATACATATATATATATATATATATATATATATATATATATATGTATATATATACTGTGTATATATATATATATATATATATATATATATATATACATATATATACATATATATACATATATATATATATATATATATATATATATATATATATATATATATATATAGTTCCTGAATGTGTAAATGTTCCGGCGAAGGCTGTCATCTTGAATGTATAGTTGCTACTATGTTCATGTTACCCGACTAAGAAGTCTTCGCACATGCGTTTGTGAAGATTTTTTTGTTTTGTTTTTTGTCACAAAAGGTTTATTTTACTGTTGCAAAATGTTTATGATCATTAAATAATTTACGTGAATGTGTAACTGTTGATCAATTTGATGTTTTTTTTTTTTTTTTTTTTTTTTTTTTTTTTTTTTTTTTTTTTTTTTTTTTTTTCCAAAGAACATCGTGGATATATAACTGCTGATTACATTGTTTAATGTGAATGTGTAACTACTGATAACATAATGATCTCAGTGATTGTGTAATTGGCACTACTATAATGTTTACAATCAAATTCGCATTTTTTTGTGAAAAAAAAAAGTTTTATGCTCCCATAATAACTATACACTCAGCGAGCAGCTGAACATTTGCCAGGTATCTGGCATTGCTGAAGTTGCACGAAATTGGATTCGGTCAATTTCAAGACACGTTCTGAGATAAACGATATAAAAGAGAAAGTCGAGATAAAAATCAAGGAATTCATTTGGAACAACAAAGGCAGAACTTCGAATCGTTCTACTAATGTCTCTTGGTTGAGCATTTTGGGCTTTTATTTCTTTTGTGAAATTTAGAATTTAGTTTTTTTTTTTTTTTTTTTTTTTTTTTTTTTTTTTTTTTTTTTTTTTAAATCGCCAGCCAATAAAGCTCTGCGTTTGCATTTCTTCCCTCGGGCAGGTGGTTCGAGCGCTCTGTAACTGAAAACCATTGACAAGAAAATGTCTTATCTCTATCTGTTTTCGATAAGAATGATATAAGATAAAATACTACTGCAAGTACGATTTGTTATAAACAAAGGACATTTTTACAGCCATGCATTTTGAAAAGTTATTCAAACTGCATTTGATATTTGCTGTTAAGTAACAGTGCAAAGAAATCTGTATATAATAAATATCCTGTATCAACCACGTTGAATATGTGATGCAATGCACCCTCCCCCCCCCATCAAATTAAATTTAAATTTAAAAATCAGTTTTTAATGGAAATAGGGGGGGACATAAAAAGACGGTCATTGATATAGTTGCATCTTAATCCTGAACTTTTGCTAAGAGTTGTTATTCGTTTTACTGTAAAATTGTTCATAAAATTTTTCAAAGGTTGTTATTCATTTTAATGCAAAATAGTTCATAACATTTTTCAAGGTTGTTATTCATTTTAATGCAAAATAGTTCATAAAATTTTTTCAAAGGTTGTTATTCATTTTAATGCAAAATAGTTCATAACATTTTTCAAAGGTTGTTATTCATTTTAATGTAAAATTGTTCATATAATAGCATTATAATATTGATCGCTTTTAATTCGAAGCCGCAATATCTGATAGCCATATGTGAAACACAAAACCTAATAATACTGCTATTATTAATAGAACTCGCAAGCTGACTAGGCCTAATAGGAAACTTTTACCTCATTTTACGGAATTTGCTACGAAGGGCTTTGGTCAAGCTGCCAAGACCGCGGTTTGTGGTTTTTTTTTTTTTTTTTCGTCCGAGTCTTTCGGGAAGGTCTTAACATAACTTATTGGCAAATAGAATGTGTTGGTTAGACTCAGAAATACAATGGGGGCCAATCCTTAAGACCCTTACTTCTCTTTTCGACTGTCACAGAATTCCAATCAAACGAGTTGATTTGCTATGTTCGAAGATGGTGTAGTATTGTTTGGGAAGGTTTATTGGTTTTCGTAATTTTTCATGCTAAATCTCTTTAGCATGTTTTGACTATGCTATTAGCACTCCCCAAGAGAGATTAGTTCACCAAATTTTCAGCTGGGCTCCACAAGGTACTAGAAGAGTTGGAAGACCCAGCCTATATGGCTGAGGGTTATGAAGCGCGAAGTAGATGAATGGAGACGTATTGAATTAAAAGCTCAAGATAAAGATTATTATTATTATTACTTTGCTAAGCTACGACCCTTGTTGGAAAAGCAGGATGCTATAAGCCCATGGGCACCAACAGGGAAAATAGCCCGGTGAGGAAAGAAAACAGGAAAAATAAGATATTCCAAGAAAAGCAACAACATCAAAACAAATATATATTTATATATAAACTATAAAATCTTTAACAAAACAAGTGGAAGAGAAAGAAGACAGAACAGTGTGCCCGAGTGTACCCTCAAGCAAGAGAACTCCTTCCCAAGACAGTGAAAGACCATGGTACAGAGACTATAACACCACCCAAGACTAGAGAACAATGGTTTGATTTTGGAGTGTCCTTCTCCCAGAAGAGCTGCTTACCAAAGCTGAAGAGTCTCTTCTACCCTTACCAAGAGGAAAGTAGCCACTGAACAGTTACAGAGCAGTAGTTT
>NC_090746.1:117097027-117104483 GCF_036898095.1 Palaemon carinicauda | reverse complement strand
GAGAGAGAGAGAGAGAGAGAGAGAGAGAGAAAGAAAACATGTCTTGAAAACGGATGAATGTAAGAATTCAAACTTAATTATGATAAACTGAGAGAGAGAGAGAGAGAGAGAGAGAGAGAGAGATAGCAGTTGACAGTAGACTATAATGATATTGATGAGCATTTTGGATATGACCACCATAAAATTACCGAAGCCGGGATCAGTGTCTCGTTATATTTTTTTCTCAGCCAAAAGGGTAACTTGAATCACGTTCCGGCCATGAAAAACGGAATTTTAATAAGCCTTGAAAATCCGAAGGAATTTTCGTTTTTCTAGCGAGAGGGAATAAGCTGCCTATCTGCATGCTGAGAAACACTCATGGTGAAATGTGTTGTGTCAACATGCTGGAACAAAGACTTAGAACTTAATTACTACTTTAAATTAAAAAAAAGGTAAATAGGCAAATGGATTCAAACTCGAGACTGATTATTATTATTATTATTATCATTATTATTATTAAATGCTAAGCTACAACCCTAGTTGGAAAAGCAGGGATGCTATAAGCCCAGGGGCCCCAACAGGGAAAATAGCCCAGTGAGGAAAGGAAACAATGAAAAATAAAAAGAAAGGTAAATAGGCAATTAGATTCAAACCCGTGACTGATTATCATTATTATTATTATTTATTATTATTAAATGCTAAGCTAAAACCCTAGTTGGAAAAAGCAGGATGCTATAAGCCCAGAGGCTCCAACAGGGAATATAGCCCAGTGAAGAAAGGAAACCAGGAAAAATAAAATATTCTAAGAACAGTAAAAAACATTGAAATAAATATTTCCTATATAAACTATAAAAACTTTAACAAATCAAGAGGAAGAGAAATTAGATAGAACAGTGTGCCCGAGTGTACCCTCAAACAAGAGAACTCTAACCCAAAATAGTGGGAAGACCATGGTACAGAGGGCTATGGCACTACCCAAAACTAGAAACTGATACTTGAAGGCATTGCTTCAGGAATGTATGTCGATATGTAGGCTGTGAATGTTTTATTATTCGTAATAGCTTTTAAAATTAATCTCAACATCGTAGAAATAAAAATGTCTCGATTTTCAAAGTTGACGAGTGAATCCGAGGAAACACAGGAATTACAAAATGTCACATAAAAAGATGAGACGAAGGATTTAAAAATGTTTGGGTAAACGTGAGTATAGAGCATCGAGAAAGAAGGATTTTCTAAACACTGACTGTCTAATTGTAAACGGGACTCTGCAGTCTACCGGATTACCTCTGAGTGTATATATATATATATATATATATACATATACATATACATATACATATACATATACATATATACATATATACATATATATATATATATATATATGTATATGTATATATGTTATATATATATATGTATATATATATATATATATATATGTATATATGTATATATATATGTATATATATATGTATATATATATATATATATATGTATATGTATATGTATATGTATATGTATATGTATATGTATATGTATATATATATATATATATATATATAACGGGAGAATCGGCGACAAAATAAAGTCGATCTTCCAGTTGCTGGCTTCAAACTGTAGACTTGCTCAGCCTTATCCTCTTCTCGTGGAAATTGCTCTATAAAAGAGGACACTCAACAAAGATTCAATTCTATTACTTTTATTAGCGATTCCCTCGCCCCCCCCCCCCCGAAAAAAGAGAGAGAGAGAGAGAGAGAGAGAGAGAGAGAGAGGAGAGAGAGAGAGAGAAGAAGAAGAAGACTAGGAAAGTATTTTGGGCTACTGAAAACCAGAATGTCTGAACCTTACTTGAAGTGAGTAGTTTTATCAATGAATAGTTACATGGTTATTTAATCGTCATCTTTGAGCACTGAAATCCTCTGAAGTCTGTCTTTGAAAGTGAAAGGTTGTAAACATATTCATGAGTAAAAATATCCGGGTTCGTGAACAAAACCGTCTGCAAATGGGATAAATTCCAATATATAACCAACTTATATAATTTAACCTTATACTTTCTCTTACAATTATTATCATCATCAACGTGATGTAACTACTTAGATAACATGTGAATTAGTAAAAATATAAAGATAATATTAGCGAAAATCTTAACAGTAATACTCAAATCAGAAAAATTCTGGAAAATGAACAATAATACAGTTGTCTCGCACAAGTGTAATGAATTAATGAATTTGTTTTAATACTCACAACTTTAGAGCCTTAAATGAAATATCAACCTAGAATAAAGCATAAAACTGACGATGCCTGTTTAAATACAGAATAAAATAGAATTCATGCATTTTAAAGGAAGCTATGATTTTATTTTCTAGAAATATGACCTTACATTCGTAATTTTTTTTCATGTCTTTGAACCCTTATTATAGAAATACTCTTCACATCAAAATGTCCCAGGTTCGAATTCAAAGCTATCAACCTTCCTAGGAATCTTTCTGAGAAGCGGAAGTATAACAAATAATCCATTATTCCCCAAAGGAGGGTATGAATATATATATATATATATATATACCTGTATATATATATAATATATATATATTGTATATATATACACACATATATATACATACATATATATATATATATATATACATATATATATATATATATATATATACACACACAATGTAAGTGCGTGCACGTTCCCCAAATCCTTTTGAAACTAATACCAAAAGCCTTCTCTATATAGGTTCCTTTACGAGTAGACTGAAACAGAAAAATGAATAGATAGAGATATAAAGATAAAAAAAAGATGATGTATTCAAACAAAAAAAAAACAAAAACAGGAAAAAAAAACTCAAAGAAAGACGAGATGACATTAGGGATTTCATTAAGAATCCGAACGTGGGGGATCTTGAAAGTAGGGATTAGCGTCTATCTCTCGTTCGCCAGGGCTCCGAACTCGGCAAGTGCCTCTTTCTCTCTGAATGGAGGAGGCGGAGGAGGAGGAGGAGGAGGAGGAGGAGGAGGAGGAGGAGGAGTGGAGGAGGAAGCCCCCCAGCAACCTCGGCGTGATGAAGAAACAGGCCTTTAAAGAAGAACTCTTAGAGTGACCCCAACTTGCCAAGTGTTAAGGGAACCCACCAACGACCTAAACCCCTGCCCCCCCCCCCTCCCCTTTCCTCACTATTCAAGGAAGCTCCCTTGGAGCCATCGTTGTCCTTGTAACTTGCAAATGGGCCTCTTTTTTTTCTGAACACTCCTTTATTTCTTTCTACTTCTGTTCCTCTTTTTTTCAAGTGCTGAGATATGTTTATTCCTTTAGCATGTCGAAGCCAAAAACCAGTATGTATTTACATGTATATATATAATATAAACACGTATATAATATACCTACAAACTTTTACTTTCATAGAAGAGTACTGCGCATAATACCTAAATCGATTATCTCATTCATAAACGTTTTTATTATTTTCTTCATTCAAATTTAGCTATGAAAGTTGATCACTCACTTTCAATTAAGTTCAAACTAATTAAATTAATTATTTCCTGATAAAATGTCGACCAAGCATCTCCTTCAAGTAAGAAACTTAGTTACAGACTGAATTCTGAACCAGAATAGCTATTATATATAAAAGTAAAACAATAATAATAATGGAAAAATCTTTAAACATGAAGTTTGAGAGGCCACGAAAAATTACCGTATCATACAAAATTTTTCTTATGTACTAATTCATATTTGAAATTCAATATCATAATGCATGAACTACGCTAGGACCAGATGACACAATAACCATAAAGATATCTAAGCACAGCGAGATAGGAAAATCACCCAATAAGATGGTGCCCATAAAAATGGGGGAAAGACCTATAAAGGAGTCTCCCCTCTATCCTAGCAAGAGCTCTAATATCATTAGGAGGAATCCGTTCTCTCTAGAGTTAAGAAGTCTCGTTTTCTATGATCCTCAGAATGGTTCGTTTATATTTATTCAAGAATCTTTCAGTTAAAAGATCGCCATATGAAATCGCTGTATATCTTTAAGAGAAACAATAAGTTATTTAAATTAATGCAATCACTAAAATGCTTTTTAAGCTTACCATCGACAGTATTTGGTACAAAAACATTGTGAGTCAATAGTTTTTTTTTTTTCTTTAGAAAAAAAAAATTATAACCTGCATTAAAAAACAAGATATTTACTCTTATTTTCCTCCTAAAAAATCATTGTTGTGCCCAGGGTAAAATCGAAATGAACTGTAATCAATTAATATTATGCAGGCAGTGTCACCATAGCTAAACTTCTCCGCTTGATTCGAAAATTACAGTAGTGAAAAATGTCCCCAATTGTACTTGAAAAGAATCTCATACAATTATTTGTCCTCTTTAAAGAAGGTCATAAAGTCGACGTCCTAAAGGAGAACAGCAAGAGAGCTAAAGTAAGCAAAAATACATAAACAAAGAGAACAACGCTCGTTTATTTTTCAATGAAATGTTTAGCTGATGATGAAAAAATGAAAAAAAAAAATAACAGCAATAAAATCATTATCGCATGACGAATATGGTACGAATTAAAGCACACTTACTTTGATTATCGATATTACATACTTTTAGACTCCGCCTTTAACATACTTTTAATCTTATTTATCATACTAAAGGTGACATATCCCGTTATAAGTGCTTCAGTATATTATATTCAAAGATCTTCACAGAAGCATGCATATGCATATATATATACAGTATATATATACGTATACAGTATGTATAGTATATATATATATATATATATTCAAATAAGCCATATATATATATATATATATATCTTTGATACATTAATGTCTGGATTCTCTTAAGGACCTCTGATCCCTAGGTCGTTAAGAGAATCCAGACATTAATCTATCAAAACTATCTATATCTATATGGCTTATTGAATATGAAAAACACGTCTAAATGTGCAAAATTTATCATACATACATACATATACATATATATATATATATATATATATCACTAACACTCATGATTTCAATCACTGTATATATAAACCACAAAGGCATTTAATATCAAATTCTACCTTTGGGAATCTATATCCACTGAAATTAAATTGTGATAAAGGCTTCTGGCTGTGCAAGCATTCGAACCTATGCCTCGAGTCAAGCCAGTGCCACACTGACCCCTTTACCAATCGAGCTATTAATTGGTAAAGTGGTTACTGTGGCATGGTTAAGACTCATTGTGTCTATATTATTATTATTATTATTATTATCATTATTATTATTATTATGCTAAGCTACAAGCCTAGTTGGAACAGCAGGATTCTATAACCCCAGGGGACCCAACAGGGAAAATAGCCCAGTGAGGAAAGGAAACAAGAAAAATAAAATACTTTAAGAATAGTAACAACATTACAAGAAATATTTCCTTTATAAACAATAAAAACTTCAACAAAACAAGAGGAAGAGAAACTAGTATGTCCCAGTGTACCGTCAAACAAGAGAACTTTAACCCAAGACAGTGGGAGACCATGGTACACAGCTACAGCACTACCCAAGACTAGAGAACAATAGTTTGATTTTGTAGTGTTCTTCTCCTAGAAGAGCGGCTTACCATAGCTAAAGAGTCTCTTCTACCCTTACTGTCCTAACCAAATTTCTTGACTTGTATTCTTAAAATTCTTTATTTCCTAATTTCATCTTCAGTATGTTGTACAAACAAAACAGAACACACGTTTTAAAAATATATTTCAAAATGCTCCTATGAATAGGCTGCATATAGAAATATATGTGTATTTATTTTATTCTGATCTTGCATACCATGAACTTTCTGCGTTCCATATTTATTTTTTCAAAATGTCTTGCTTTTGTATTCAACCTCTTTGGGATGAGGTGCTCTCATATATTTTCTAAATACTTATGAGAGTACAAAAAATAAATTTATGGATTGGGAATTTTTGATAACAAAAACTGGTAAATTACTTACATTGAAAGATGTTTATTCAAAAGTTAATGACATTTACAAATCAGGCCTAATTTACATGACTGTCACAGGTATTATAGTACTTTAACGACACATAATGATTCGCATGCAATTTATTTACCAGCCCAAAGTAAGATATATTATTACGAAATGAGTTTTATTGTCCAGTAACAAACAAAACCATCCGTTTCTTTGTTAATAATTATATTCCTCATTATGCTAATCATGCTATGATATACATGGACAGCTACAAAAAAAAAAAAATTCATAGGAAACATTATTGCCTGAATACCGATATACAAGCAAAGAATTTCAAATAGTTGAGATAAGAGAAAAATGATGATAAAACAAGTTCACCTCTCCGCTAGTTTGTAAATTCAGTGAGAACCCCGATACTGAACTACTTTGGCCAGCTTTCCTATAATTCCCTCATAAGTGTTTGCCCGAGCAAATCCCAGCGGTATTCAAACTCTAGGGCTTTTTCCTCTTCTTTACATTGTTCATGAAAGAACATGCACTCATAAGCATGGATAGATAAAACGAAAGACAACACTTTTAGAGTTTCAGCTGGAATGGCAAGAAACCTCTTTGTATCTGGAGGTTTACATAAATATTCACAATTCAAGTTCATGTGTTAAGATTTTTGATCACCTAACAAGTATATTTTTTAATGTTGAGGTCAACAGAGGCAAAACGACATTGAGGAAAACTTGCCCGAATAACTTCAAATGCAAGAAAAAAAAGACCTTTTGCTTAAGTGAAAACATTATTTACTGAAATACTTGTATTATATATATATATATATATATATATATTAATATATATATATATATATACATATACATATATATATATATATATATATACATTATATATATATATATATATATACATATATATATATATACACACATATATATATATATATATACATATATATATATATATATATATACATATGTATATGTGTGTGTGTTCAAGCAAACTGTTCATATGCAAAATCACAATACTTCTGGAAATGCTATCTACTATTAACTTGGACTGCTAGGAATGAAGTTATATTGGCGCATGTTGCAAAAAGGAAAAAAAGGAGCTTTCTACGCATGTAATAATTATCAAGCATGGGAGAATTATTCAATCAAGAGTCTTGTGCCAATGTGAAGTAAGGTTAAGAACACGATTCCCAGCTGGTTAGGACCTTAAGGAAAAGAACCATCACCTATGATTTAATGCGAATGGTTCATTCTAATTTGGAAAAAAAAAAGCTAGAATTAAGTTAGGCTACGAGAGAGAGAGAGAGAGAGAGAGAGAGAGAGAGAGAGAGAGATATCGCTCATGCCAAATTGCTATTCATACACTGCATGTTAGTCCTTCATGACGCTAAATAACAGGGGTAAGGAAAAGGTTCAGTAGCGATATAACATGATTATGATGAATATATTCGTAAAATACAATATACTAAATCAGTCTTAGTATATTACGAAAGCAATAAAGTTGTAATACAAAGATACTAGA
>NC_090746.1:117079527-117082027 GCF_036898095.1 Palaemon carinicauda | reverse complement strand
CTGTTTGAGGCTTCTTAGATGTTGCTGGTGTGGAACTGGGCTTCTGGTTACACTGTTTGAGGCTTCTTAGATGATGCTGGTGTGGAACTGGGCTTCTGGTTACACTGTTCGAGGCTTCTTAGATGTTGCTGGTGTGAAACTGGGCTTCTGGTTACACTGTTTGAGGCTTCTTAGATGTTGCTGGTGTGGAACTGGGCTTCTGGTTACACTGTTCGAGGCTTCTTAGATGTTGCTGGTGTGGAACTGGGCTTCTGGTTACACTGTTCGAGGCTTCTTAGATGTTGCTGGTGTGGAACTGGGCTTCTGGTTACACTGTTCGAGGAGGCTTCTTAGATGATGCTGGTGTGGAACTGGGCTTCTGGTTACACTGTTCGAGGAGGCTTCTTAGATGTTGCTGGTGTGGAACTGGGCTTCTGGTTACACTGTTCGAGGCTTCTTAGATGTTGCTGGTGTGGAACTGGGCTTCTGGTTACACTGTTCGAGGAGGCTTCTTAGATGATGCTGGTGTGGAGGCTTCTTAGATGTTGCTGGTGTGGAACTGGGCTTCTGGTTACGCTGTTCGAGGCTTCTTAGATGTTGCTGGTGTGGAACTGGGCTTCTGGTTACACTGTTCGAGACTTCTTAGATGTTGCTGGTGTGGAACTGGGCTTCTGGTTACACTGTTCGAGGCTTCTTAGATGTTGCAGGTGTGGAACTGGGCTTCTGGTTACACTGTTCGAGGCTTCTTAGATGTTGCTGGTGTGGAACTGGACTTCTGGTTACACTGTTCGAGGCTTCTTAGATGTTGCAGGTGTGGAACTGGGCTTCTGGTTACACTGTTCGAGGCTTCTTAGATGTTGCAGGTGTGGAACTGGGCTTCTGGTTACACTGTTCGAGGCTTCTTAGATGTTGCTGGTGTGGAACTGGACTTCTGGTTACACTGTTCGAGGCTTCTTAGATGTTGCAGGTGTGGAACTGGGCTTCTGGTTACACTGTTCGAGGCTTCTTAGATGTTGCTGGTGTGGAACTGGGCTTCTGGTTACACTGTTCGAGGCTTCCTAGATGTTGCAGGTGTGGAACTGGGCTTCTGGTTACACTGTTCGAGGCTTCTTAGATGTTGCTGGTGTGGAACTGGGCTTCTGGTTACACTGTTCGAGGCTTCTTAGATGTTGCTGGTGTGGAACTGGGCCTCTGGTTACACTGTTCGAGGCTTTTTAGATGTTGCAGGTGTGGAACTGGGCTTCTGGTTACACTGTTCGAGGCTTCTTAGATGTTGCAGGTGTGGAACTGGGCTTCTGGTTACACTGTTCGAGGCTTCTTAGATGTTGCAGGTGTGGAACTGGGCTTCTGGTTACACTGTTCGAGGCTTCTTAGATGTTGCTGGTGTGGAACTGGGCCTCTGGTTACACTGTTCGAGGCTTCTTAGATGTTGCTGGTGTGGAACTGGGCTTCTGGTTACACTGTTCAAGGCTTCTTAGATGTTGCTGGTGTGGAACTGGGCCTCTGGTTACACTGTTCGAGGCTTCTTAGATGTTGCAGGTGTGGAACTGGGCTTCTGGTTACACTGTTCGAGGCTTCTTAGATGTTGCTGGTGTGGAACTGGGCTTCTGGTTACACTGTTCGAGGCTTTTTAGATGTTAGGATCAGTTCCAGTGGATGAATAATGAGGAAAATATACATTTGCATGAGGGAAATTAGGTAGAAAATCTAAATATTATTTCATCATTATTATCTACGATTATTGACAAAAAAGATCTCAGTTACATTTCGGCAGTCGCCTCTAGCTTGAGCTTTTAAATCAATACTTCTCAATTCACCATCTCCTATTTCACACTTCACAGTCCTTAGCGATGTAGGCTTGGGTCTTCCAACTCTTCTAGAGCCTTGTGGAGCCCAATTAAATATTTTCTGAAATAATCTCTCTTGGGGAGTGCAAAGAGCATCCCAAAACCATCACCATCTACCCCTCACCATGATCTCATCCACACATGGCACTCGAGTAATGTTTCTTAAATCTCAGGCATAAAATAATTAATTTCAACACAATTCTCAACACTTGAATTTGATGAAATGTAAATAGGAAAGTCTGCAGAGAAAAATATTTTAAGTCAAATGAGAGATATATTTGGAAGTATTGATTATAAACCCTAATTTTGGATTATGTAGACCTTCAAAAGAAAATCCAGTGACAAGATGGGATCGGGTGACCCAACGTTTGCTAAGATCACAGCTGGTTGTAAGAAGCCAGTGGAATAACCTGTATATATACATTATATATATATATATATATATATATATATATATATATATATATATATATATATATACATACATATATATATATATATATATATATATATATATATATATATATATACATACATATATATATATATATATATATATATATATATATATATATAAATATATATATATATACACACATACATATATATATATATACATATATATATATATATATATATATATATATATATATATATATATATATATATATATA
>NC_090746.1:117069527-117072027 GCF_036898095.1 Palaemon carinicauda | reverse complement strand
AGTAGCAAGACAGCTACTCAGCTTCTGAATGCAACAAGGAAGGCACTGGGTCTACGAAAATACTAAGTAGCAAGTCCGTCACTGTGTCTGAGAGTGTGGCAAGGCAGTTTCTTTGCTTATGAAGGTCAGTCATCGTGTCTGTGAATGCAACAAGTAAATCACTCGGTTATAAACTGAGCTAGGCAGTACATTTGTCTGTGAACGTAGTGAGACAGTCACTGCTTATGAAAGCAGCAAGGACATCACTAGGTAACATTAAAGCTGTTAGACAGATTCCATCACATCGGCTTTATGTGTATATTGTTGATAATTATGGAAAGTTGGAAACGGATGTCTGTTGATGATTTAGTCATTATAGTAGACACAGATGAAATGCAAGAAAGGTTTTTAGCATTGAAAGACACTCTTGAAAGGAATGGATTGAAGGTGAACATTGAAAAGACAGGCTTGATGGTTAGTAGTAGAGAAGGGCATGAAGTAAACATTCTAGTAGAAGATGGTACAGGGCTCCAAACAGAACACCGAGTTTAACTACCTGGCAACAATAATAACAGAAGAATGAGGTACTGAGAAAGCAGTAAGCCAGAGAGGGAAAGAAGCATGATGAAAATGGAGAGATATAACTGGAATTAGTTTTAGACAAGAAAATGCCATTAAGACTCAAAAGGAAGATATACACGACACATAAAAACTCCGTATCATTATATGGGGTAGAAACATCTTCACCTAAGAAAAAAGAGGAGGGACTGTTGAAAGGAACCAAGATGAAGATGGTGAGAAGGATTGATGGAATATCACTACTGGAAAAGAAGGAGACTCAAGATATAAGGTGTGGAAAGTTCGTCTGGAATACTATGGCCATGCAAAAAGAAGGGAGCAGGTAAAACCAATCGAAAAAAAGCTAAGAAAATGCTAGTGATGGGGGGAGGGAGTGTGGGACGTCCTCGGATGTAATGAAAGGATGTGGTGAGGGATATGGGTGAGATAGAGCTGGGGGAAGAAGGTGCAAGGAAAGACTCAAACAGACAACCCTGCTATGCAGTGGGACTAATGAGGTTGACATAAGAAGAAATGAGGAGGAGCCTGAGGAATTTCTGAGATTGCATACAGACATAGATCAGTTTGGTCAAGTTTTCAGGAGCATGGAAACTTAATTTTTATTCCCAAAAACCTATCTTCTGTAGATGGTTTCCCATCTGCATATAAAATGTCATTCACCTAATTAGTGAAATAGTCTAAAAATGGCCTTTTGTGAATGACACGTATGATCTCTAAGCTATTATACTATAACTGTTTTTCAATTGAACAAGTCATTAATTGATTTTATTTCCTCTGAGAGATTTATACCTCTATCAGACAGTGACTTGGGGCGATGATGCAAAATAAAACATAGAGCAAAAATATGCAAAAATAATAAGTAACGAGGGTAAGAGTTTGAATAAGCATGGGAAATGAAAAAATATAATGCACTGTCTACTCAAACTTAAATACAAAGGTGAAAAAGCGTAACCTTGTGTCAACACATTCATTTGACTTTGTTCTCTTTTGGGTCGAGTAAATTAAAACAATAACATTCTCTTGCATTGTTCTCTTCCAGATTTTAAAGGTTTAAAGGTCGCTCATGAATGGGAGAGGCAAGGGACAGTGACATTGTCCTAGCAATCAGGACAATGCCCTAGAGACTGACCATAAATTAAATGATTAGCGCCCAAGCCTCCTCTCCACCCAAGCTAGGACCAGGGAGGGCCAGGCAGTGGCTGCTGAAGACTCAGCGGATAGACCTATAGGCTTCCCCCAAACCCCCCACCTTAGCTCCCAAGGATGTTAAGGTTGTAGACACTAATGGCACTAACGAGTCTGAGCGGGGCTCGAACCCCCGTCTGGCAAACACCAGACAGAGACGTTACCAATCCGGCCACAACAACCCTTAAAATGTAAATGAAAATAATAACACATTCTCTTGAATTTGTACTCTCACGATTAGCAAAAATGTAAACAATTTACATATCCTCTTGCATTTGTTCTGCTTTGGTTAAAAAGAAAAAAAATAAAACAATGACATCTCCTATTACATTTGTTATCTTTAGGGTAGAGAGAAAATGAAAATAATATAACCTAATGGCTCAGAGTAGACGAGTAACGGAGTATGAAACGTGCTAATAAAATAAAAAGTTAGGATTCACACTCTCAAAGGAAAAATATAATCGTTTAAGTATAAAAAACAACTTCATACACACATACGCACGTGTATATATATATATATATATATATATATATATATATATATATATATATATATATATATATATATATATATATATATATATATATATATATATATACCCACAAATGTACATCACACACAAATATATATAGACATATATATACACACATATATAAATATAAATACATATATATATATATATATATATATATATATATATATATATATATATATATATAAATAAATATATATATATATATATATATATATATATAC
>NC_090746.1:117052027-117064527 GCF_036898095.1 Palaemon carinicauda | reverse complement strand
TCAGTCCTTCCAAGGGTATTTTCACCTTGAAGAAGGTTCTGTGGCACAAAGATGGATACGGGATCCATTTCTTTTCAACCTTGATTCCATGGATGATAATGATATCATGAAAGATGATCTTGTGGAGTTGCAGACCAATGACAGAATCCGAATGGAGTTTGAAAAAATGCAACTGGATATGTTTTGGTGTGCACAACTCCAAGCATTCCCACAGTTAGCAAGGAGAGCTTTGGAGGTCCTCGTGCCATTTGCAACTACATACTTATGTGAGGCAGGTTTTTCAACGCTCCTACACGTCAAAACAAAAGCCAGAAACCGTTTGGATGCAAGTGATGACATGCGTCGGGCACTCTCAAAGAAAGAACCTCGTTTGAACAATATCATTAATGAGAAACAACAACAAAAGAGCCACTAAAAATGTGTTGGTGTGCACAATGTAGTAATACTCATTATTATTCATTGTATCCTAATAATTGGCACTTTTCATTTGAAATAAAAAAAGTACCTTTCTTCTGTAATTAAAAATCTAATAATTTCTCAGCAAGGTTTGTATTACTAATCCTTTTCATATATTTGTATTGTATTTACATTGGATGGGGGTACGAGAAAATTTTCTGACATATCAAGGGGTACGGGCACTGAAAAAGGTTAAGAACCACTGTTCTACAGCCATAAATATTAATAATAATAGTAATATCGATATTATTTTCACTACGAATCATTATCATTTAACAGTAATAATTCTTACTGTTGCATCAACAGTTTACGTTAACGTAGCAACACTTCCGCCGAAAAAAAAAAGAAAAAAAAAAAAAAAAAAAAAAAGTTTAAAGGAGCCAGTGACACTCCATCGGCGCCAGAGGGCCATAAACACCCTGTAGGGAGGGGGGGGGGCACTCCCAATAACAGCCTAAACTACTGCTGCAGTCTATCGACGAGGGCCAATCGATCAGAATCTCGATTTGAAAACAGGTGTCTCCCGTAAGAGAATTAATAATGTCCATTGAATGTTTAGTCATTAAGGAGGACATTTCAGTTGATAATATTGCCTAATATTTTAACTGGTGAGGGAAAATGGAAAATTAAAAGAAAGATGCAACACTGTATACTTTGCCTTTAAAAAAAAAAATAACGATCCCTGATGAAAGATGAATAAGTTATCAGTTTTAAACATTTCAATGTCGGTTTTATTCAAATTTATTTTGAACATTCTAACACGACAGAAAATAAATCAAACTGAAAGATAAACTGCACATTTTAAACTTAAAGTAAATAAATAATAAGTTATGGCGGGATTTTCGCATCTCTCATCAAACGAACATGTTCAAGAATTTCGGTATATATATTTCAATCATTTCAAACCAGAAATATCTCATGATTACCTTATGGACTAAGAATGTCGAACGACAGTAAAAACCATTGGATAAAAATCGATGCCTCAGTATTCACACGCGATGAATACAATCACAAGTGTGTGAGTATCGCCTGTCCCCAAGGACACGCAAACGTACACGCAAACTTACACGCAGAAACTGTCAAGCAAACTACAATTTTTTTCCTGGCACAAGCGCAAGAAGACGCCAGGACGTTGATCGGACCTGTAGAAGGTTAATGATTCGTTACTCAAATGAGTAATGAGTGGGAACGTTTTGGACCTGTAGAGGGTCAATGATTCGTTACTCAAATGAGTAATGAGTGGGAACGTTTTGGACCTGTAGAGGGTCAATGATTCGTTACTCAAATGAGTAATGAGTGGGAACGTTTTGGACCTGTAGAGGGTCAATGATTCGTTACTCAAATGAGTAATGAGTGGGAACGTTTTGGACCTGTATGAGGGTCAATGATTCGTTACTCAAATGAGTAATGAGTGGGAACGTTTTGGGCCTGTAGAGGGTCAATGATTCGTTACTCAAATGAGTAATGAGTGGGAACGTTTTGGACCTGTAGAGGGTCAATGATTCGTTACTCAAATGAGTAATGAGTGGGAACGTTTTGGACCTGTAGAGGGTCAATGATTCGTTACTCAAATGAGTAATGAGTGGGAACGTTTTGGGCCTGTAGAGGGTCAATGATTCGTTACTCAAATGAGTAATGAGTGGGAACGTTTTGGGCCTGTAGAGGGTCAATGATTCGTTACTCAAATGAGTAATGAGTGGGAACGTTTTGGACCTGTAGAGGGTCAATGATTCGTTACTCAAATGAGTAATGAGTGGGAACGTTTTGGACCTGTAGAGGGTCAATGATTCGTTACTCAAATGAGTAATGAGTGGGAACGTTTTGGGCCTGTAGAGGGTCAATGATTCGTTACTCAAATGAGTAATGAGTGGGAACGTTTTGGGCCTGTAGAGGGTCAATGATTCGTTACTCAAATGAGTAATGAGTGGGAACGTTTTGGACCTGTAGAGGGTCAATGATTCGTTACTCAAATGAGTAATGAGTTGGAACGTTTTGGGCCCCTATGTGGCTGATAACTAACGTTTTGTTTAAAGTCTTATGAGAAACATAAGGTTTAATTATCTAAATATACACATTGCAGGACATATAACTGTTCGGTCTCTCCCCGTCCCTTGGGTAAGGGGGGAGAGGGAGTAGTCAGACCTAGGTGAGAGGGGTTGTAGTTAGGAGAGGGGGAGGATGGAAAGGGTTGAATCTGTGCGTTGGCGAGTTTGTTAACATATTTGAATAGTTAACAGTTTAACAGTCTTTTTGACGGGTCTTGTATACTAGTGTATGCATGCATATATATATATATATATATATATATATATATATATATATATATATATATATATATATATATATATATATATATATATATATATTAGAATTTTCAAAGGAAAAATTTATGCATATTTTCTATTTCATACTGTTAACTCTTTGAAACGTACCTGAAGAAAAAGAAAATGTTTAATAATATAATATATGGTTATTGTTTTGAAGTTCATCCGTGATTCGGCAGGGAGGGTGTGATAGCATTGTCTTAATGTGCGTCCATCCTTTACTTCAGATGTGCAAGCTCGCCGATGCAAAATGCCCCCAAAATACCATAAGTGACTTAAATCTCTATTATCTAACTGCTAGAACGAAGAGTAACTGTTCAAATCAATGACAATAATGCCTATAACAATAATTATCATGTGGTGGTGGCCGATGTGATAACGTCCTTGACTGGTGAACGCCAGACTAGGATTCGAGTCTCGCTCTGACTCGTTAGTTTCTTTGGTCGTTGCAACCTCACCATGTTTGTGAGCTAAGGATGGGGGGTTTGATGGAACCTATATGTCTATCTGCTGAGTCATCAGCAGCCATTGCCTGGCCCTCCTTAATCCTAGCTTGGGTGGAGAGGGGCTTGATCGCTGATCATATGTATATATGGTCAGTCTCTAGGGCACTGTCCTGCTTGATAGGGCAATGTCCCTATCCCTTCCCTCTGCCATTCATAAACGGCCTTTAAGCCTTTATAAGAGTACAGTAGTAGTAGTAGTAGTAGTAGTAGTAGTAGTAGTAGTAGTTTTCAAAGCAAAGAAAACTACAGTATAAAAAACGTCCTACCAAATAACTGTAAGAATCCTGACTGTTGCCAGCCACGCCACAGCCTCGTTAATAAAACTGGCCCTGTTAGAGGAACAGGTTTTTCCCATTAAAAATATCAACGAGATTGGCACACTTCTGGCACCTGCTTCTTACCAGCAAGATCCTTTCCATCTGCCAAACTCTGGTTCTACCCTTTCCAGTCAACCGTGGCAAACCATTTCACCATGCGATCTGTCTTTCCTCTCACTGGAACGCCAATAACATATACACTCCACCCAATTGAGGTGGAAATTATTATGGAGCTCTTCTCTTCCTTCGGTTTATTATTATTATTATTATTATTACTATCCAAGCTACAACCCTAGTTGGAAAAACAAGATGCTATAAGCCCAGGGGCTCCAACAGGGAAAAATAGCCCAGTGAGGAAAGGCAATAAGGAAATAAATAAATAAAGAGAACAAATTAACAATAAATCATTCTAAAATAAGTAATACTTAGTTCTAATCGAAACTGATATTTCCGTGGATTTGTGTTTAGCTTAATATCATCGCTTATCATCAAATTTTGTCTCAAGTCTAAAATTATCATTAAAAATGTGAAAATTATATATGTTCGAGAATAAGGAAATAGAATAATTACTACTATAACTATTAACAATGATCTCCCCTATAAGATAAAATATTTCCAGTCACGCTCAGCAGCATTGCCAGGCGTATAACTACTCAGTCTCTCTCCGACCCTCGGGTAAGGGGTAGGGGGTGGGAAAGGTTGAATTTGTGTATACGCGTGAGTGTGCTTATCTCTATAAATCTTTAGCCGTCATTTTTGGCGAATAATAATAATAATAAGAAGAAGAAGAAGAAGAAGAAGAAGAAGAAGAAGAAGAAGAAGAAGAAGAAGAAGAAGAAATATTTCATCAGTTTATTCATCAGCTCAATCGAAATGTAACTTTTCTCTCTCTACTCTCTCCAGACCTTTTTCATCCCTCTCCTATCTTTTAAATGGGCGGGGTTCGTCTACCCAGCCCGGAAACGCTGGATAGGTAATATTCCAATTCTGAGAAAGCCTTCAAGATATCCTCGGAGATAAACCTAATATCTAAAAAGGATGATTTTTATACGATGCAGTATACTGTACTTAGCAAGAGAGAGAGAGAGAGAGAGAGAGAGAGAGAGAGAGAGAGAGAGAGAGAGAGAGAGAGAGAGAGAGAGAGAAGAGAAAGAAAAAAAGAAAAAAAAAAGAAAAAGGAAAAAGACAGGGGTAAACAGTGGAAATGGAAACACATAATTTATCAAGAAAGAGGATTTTAACTTCTAGCTATTCTTGGAGGGAAACTACTACTATCACTGAGGAAAGGCATCTCGTTGAGTCTCTTAAGATAAGAGCATACATTAGAAATAATAGGTTCAAAGTTAATATTAATCAATAATTCTACGATGGTTTGTGAGATCACATCACTGACTGATAATAAAACGAGGAATCAAGGAAGCAATATATTCATAATGTATATAATAAATACATGCATTCACAAAAGCTCAATAAAATTAATATTTCTCTATAAACATTAAAGAGCCACTGGAAAATTGGTGAAAATGTTGCTTTCGTGAGGCTCATAAACTGAATCCCCTTAACACAAGTTTATGAGGTCAGCAGATGTTCAAGGGTAAATAATTCAAGTCATTTGTCAAATGAAACCATTGCTTTAATGGCAAGTGTGTAAAATCGTGATCGTTTTCGAACGTGGAAGAAAGATGTCCAAAAGACGAAAGGCTGAAACCAATCATTGATAACTGGACGTTGGCCAGCGAAAAGTGTATACAGTGGTCTATCGTTATGGAGGCCATGTGTTTCATTAAAGATCAAATTTAAAATAGAAATATCATTCAGATAAATATTAATCCATGAATTCAGTACTATTATGCAAATCAACGTACGTTAAAAGCTTCATACATTATTAACAGTATGTAAAAGTCATACAAGCAAACAAACAGTGAATAAAAACGTACCCTAATTAGTGTTCAACTAATTATGCACATTTTTTTAAAAAGTATAATTTACTTCAGGCACATTTTCTTTCCTCTTTTTTATATCATTCAAAAGTTATCAAGCATCCAGAAGAAAATGTCAAGTTCCCTCCATAGTCTTCAGTTCCCTGTCTAACTCAAGATTTTCTCCGCCTGATACCTCTGCTTACTACTTTACTAACTTCACTCGAGCTTCTACGTAAGCATGAATAAAAGCTTGTCCAGCCTAAATTCCACTAGATTCAGGCTTTATCTACATAAGAGAAAGGTTCAAGGAAGCACAATTCACACTCTCCTGGCGTCTGTTAATTCGCATGAGAGAACGCAAATAAACGGTCTCTCAAATATATAATACATTCTTCTATCTGACACACTCCCCTTTAAGATAGAGGGAGCGGTAGGGAAAAGTTAAGAATAGTTGAAAGCCGTAGACAGACGGACTAAAGCAAAGGAACTTTTGAAATTTAATGGTACGTTGTAACAGTCTCACCAGTGAGAAATTACAAGGCTGTAAGAAGCACATTGAAGAGATTCAAGGGTGAAATAAAGACTGTGAAAAGGGGGAGGACGATAAGAAGAATTGTCAGAGGTAGAAGCTACAGAGAAGTTAAGTGAGAGGGAGTGGTTATGCAATGAATTACACGACCAGGGGCTACGCTGTGGTTAGAAGTTAATGGCAAGAAAGCACTTTGCAGCCGCTAAAAACTTCGAATAAGGACTTTGGGAGATTGTATAATGTCGACAAATATGAGAAGTCAGAAATAGATGAATGGCGAGGATTAAGATGAAAAAGTAAAACGGGTAAAAAGGATAATGGATAAATCACATTGGGGTTCAAAAGGGAAATTAAAGAGAAAAAATTAGTTATCTATGTAATGACCATTGGCTACCTGTAATATCGACCACAGTTAAAGGCAAATAAATAAAGTTCATTTACTGTTCAGAATGTTTCCGGTAAATTGCAAATCATTGCCAGACCCTCTCTCTCTCTCTCTCTCTCTCTCTCTCTCTCTCTCTCTCTCTCTCCTTTTGCAAAATCTGAAGGTCAAAAACCTCGCCTGCCAGTATTTACTTGGTATATATGTGACCTATGTTCTTTAAGTCTCTCTCTCTCTCTCTCTCTCATCTCTCTCTCTCTCTCTTATATATATATATATATATATATGTACATAAATAACTCAAGTATATATAGAGGACATTTTTTTAAATGGAAATAAATATTGACATTTTTCATTGTAACCATATATCACTATTGAATAGTATAAGTGTTTTATTAATAAACACACACTCTCTCTCTCTCTCTCTCTCTCTCTCTCTCTCTCTCTATATATATATAATATTATATATATGTACATAAATAACTCAAGTATATATAGAGGACATTTTTTTAAATGGAAATAAATATTGACATTTTTCATTGTAACCATATATCACTATTGAATAGTATAAGTGTTTTATTAATAAAACACACACTCTCTCTCTCTCTCTCTCTCCTCTCTCTCTCTCTCTCTCTCTCTCTCTCTCAAAACCGTCTTCATTTGTTTACATACTCTTTAGGGTCTAAAGAAATAAACAACCAACAAGCCATACCAGCTACGCCAGTTTTTTTTAAAAAATCCAAATTCCTCTAATACCGACCAAAAGCGAAAACTGTCACAACATCCATAGTTTTAAACTTAGCCATCAGTTGCTTTTGGAGTCAGTGCTCATAACATTGAACCATAATTTCTACGGTATGGGTAAACCGCGAAAGGGGAAGAAGAAAGGAGGTCTTCGTGACTTATGGTCGTTCAACCTCTGCTCATAAATTTTAGCGCTTTGTAATCTTGCTCGAAATCAGGTCTAACAATCTCATCTGGTGAGGTCTACTGATTTCCCCACACCCCAAAATAAATATATTCCACAACAACAGGATGCATGAGGGCAGCAAAACAAGGTAAATTGACAGTGGTATTAAGGTACTGTTCTATGCTTTACTGTATATTCTCAATACCATCCAAATACGCTTGCAAATATCATATTAGGATTTGTTAAGAATAATTTGCTATATATGTATAACCTCATAAAATTTTATTGTATCAAGTTCATATTATGGCCCTTTAAGCTGACAGTGGTAATAGAATACTGTTCTATACTTTACTGTATATTCTCAATACCATCCAAATACGCTTGCAAATATCATATTAGGATTTGTTAAGAATAAGTTGCTATATATGTATAACCTCATAAAATTTTATTGTATCAAGTTCATATTATGGCCCTTTAAGCTGACAGTGGTAATAAAATACTGTTCTATACTTTACTGTATATTCTCAATACCATCCAAATACGCTTGCAAATATCATATTAGGATTTGTTAAGAATAAGTTGCTATATATGCATAACTTCATAAAATGTTATTGTATCAAGTTCATATTATGGCCCTTTAAGCAAGAACCGGTATTAAATGTCAATATTTTTAATAATTTAATTGTCAAAACAACATATATTTCTTGCATCCAAATGCGCTTGCAAATATCATATTAGGATTTGTTATGAAATAATTTGCTATATATGTATAACCTCATAAAATTTTATTGTATCAAGTACATATTATGGCCCTTTAAGCAAGAACCGGTATTAAATGTTATTTGTTATAATTTAATTTTCAAAACAACATATATTTCTTGCCTTTCACTGTGATTCTATCACATAAATGATTTATGTCTATTAAAGGTCTCTCAACATTCCATGCATGAAACTAGTATCAAATATCTGTGAGGTTTGCAAAGGAGTTTCTAAACATCAAAAGAAGACATTTGAGAAATTCTTGGAATTATCACTGGAACTTGAGAAAAAACTAAATTCTGTATCCATTTATTAAAAAACATGAAGGTAAATGCCGAAAGTAACGAAGGTATAAGAGGAAGTAGAAACAAATATACGAGAAAATCATTGAAATGCATTTAAGAGAAATGCTGGTTTCAAGAATAAAGTAATATCGATTTGAAAAAAAATGTAAGTCTTAATCTGGACGCTGCTTTACTATAAAAAAATCTTTCGAAGATGAGAGAGAGATATTATATGTTAATATTCTCTTTTATAGCTTCCCTGGATGAGAGAGAGAGAGAGAGAGAGAGGAGAGAGAAGAGAGAGAGAGAGAGAGAAACTGTAAGTGTTACTTTTTCTCTTTCTCCCAGTTTCTCTGGAATAGCAATGAATTATCAAAAGCACCCACGAGTGAAGACAGGCTCTTGGACAAGTGACCTCACCTCCCTCTAGCAACCCCATGTAATATTTAACCAAATGTTTCCCGCAAACTTTTGTAGACGAGTCTAATCTACTTCTACATTATGATGATAAAATAGCTGTCTACAGATCTAAAATTGATCAAGATTGTACTCTATGCTCAAACATATACATAGTCTCTTTTTATTCAATACGGAGTATCATTTATATGATTCAAATGGAACTATCACAAAAAATAATCCTCGAATTAACTGAGTTACGATTCTGGTTGAAGTGTGTGCTGAGAATCTCAGTCTAAACCAGAGTTGCCAAGTTTTCTAGATGAGAAAAGGCCAACTTCTAATCAACAGAAGCTTTTAAAGACCAACCCATTAGTAGAAAAAGGCCAAATATATAGTAGTTAAGGCCCACTTTTTTATATAACTAAAGAACAACCAATTTTAAAGAAGGCCAAATTTCAGGTTTTTGGGGACCTGAAAAAAGGCCAAACTGGCAACGCTGGTCTAAACTACGTCTTAGGAGGCAACCATAACCTTTCGTAATTACCGTACTAACCTTTCCTCATTATGCATGCAATCTAATCCAGAAAAATAATCATCCTAATCCCTACTCAGTTGCCATTTCAACTATCAACTTCTTAAGAGTCTCGTTCACAGTCATTCTCTGAAACTCGAGCGTATACCATTCGAAAACTCATGAATGCCTTAATGAACTTGTAAACCCTCTACACATGTAGAGGGGTTTGTTGTACTCGTAATTGTTCATAATTAAAAATTATATCTTTAGAAGGCAGGAAAATATTAAGCTTTTTTTTTAACGAACTTTTAAACCCTCTACATATGTTATTTGTTTTTATTTATACTCTTAATTGTTCGTGAACAGGAAAATCTTAAGAAGGCAAGAAAAATATTAAGTTTTTATCCACGAACTTTTAAACCCTCTACACATGTTATTTGTTTTTATTTGTAATCTTAATTGTTCGTGAACAAGAAAATATATCTTAAGAAGGTAGGAAAATATTAAGCTTTTTTTTCACGTACTTTTAAACACCCTACACATGTAATTTGTTTTTATTTGTAATCTTAATTGTTCGTGAACAAGAAAAATCTTAAGAAGGCAGGAAAATATTAAGCTTTTTTTCACGTACTTTTAAACCCTCTACACATGTTATTTGTTTTTTATTTATACTCTTAATTGTTCGTGAACAGGAAAATCTTAAGAAGGCAAGAAAAATATTAAGTTTTTATCCACGAACTTTTAAACCCTCTAAACATGAAATTTGTTTTTATTTTTTACTCTTAATTGTTCGTGAGCAAGAAAATCTTAAGAAGGTAGGAAAATATTAAGCTTTTTTTCACGTACTTTTAAACACCCTACACATGAAATTTGTTTTTATTTGTACTTTCAATTATTCGTGAACAAGAAAATCTTAAAAAGGCAGGAAAATATTAAGCTTTTTTCACGAACTTTTAAACCCCTCTACACATGTAATTTGTTTTTATTTGTAATCTTAATTGTTCGTGAACAGGAAAATCTTAAAAAGGCAGGAAAATATTAAGCTTTTTTTTTCACGATTATATTCCCAGGACGTCTGGCAAGGTCTGGCATAAACCCATCTGATCCGAATTTAGAAATCGTTCTCCGGACTTTCCATTCGACCCAATCATATTGGCAGCATTTGACAGCTTGCTCAATAGACACGTATCTCAGTGAGAGAGAGAGAGAAAGAGAGAGAGAGAGAGAGAAGAGAGAGAGAGAGAGAGAGAGAGAGAGAGAGAGTGAGGGGGGGGGGGGGAAGCGACCCCGTTTCGTCATGGTGTGCATCTCAAGATATATAGAGTAATTAATTAACCGCTTCTCATAATTTCTCTTCTCGCATTAGCCAAGGATCACTATTTTTTTTTCTTTCCTTTTTCCTTTCCTTTTTCCTTTTATGACGAATCGTAAGTTTTTACGCGAACTTTAAGACCTCTGCTATTCAAAAGAAAAACAGCCGCGTCACGCATTACGGCCACTAAGTTCCATTTGGACGTTACTTATGACATATGATTTGACGCAAGAAGGGCGAAGATGGGCTCCTTTAACTGTCTTGTCTATCTGTGGCTTTATTATCCTTGCTTAAAACACCCAAACGTCAAGATAACTATAGGAAAACTAAGATATTCACACCAGCTTAAATTGATTATCTTTAAAAACTGTATTTCCTTTCCTCATTAGGATATTTTTCTCCTTTAAAATTGTATTTCCTTCCCTCACTAAGCTATTTTTTCCTTTTAAAACTGCATTTCCTTTCCTCACTAGGCTATTTTTTTCCTTTCAAACTGCATTTCCTTTCCTCACTAGGCTATTTTTTCCTCTTGGAACCCTTGGGCTTATAGCATCAGGCTTTTCCAACTAGGGTTGTAGCTTAGCTCGTAATAATAAAAATAATAACCAAAATAATAATAATAATAATAATAATCAAAATAATAATAATAATAATAACAATAATTTCTTTAAAATTGCATTTTCCTTTCCTCATCGGGCTATTTTTTTCCTTTTAAAACTATTTCCTTTCCTCACTGAGCTATTTTTTTCTGTTGAAGCCCTTGGGCTTATAGCATCATGCTTTTCCAACTATGGCAGTAGTTTAGCTAGTGAGTAGTAGTAGTAGTAGTAGTAGTTGTTGTAGTTAGTAGTAGTAGTAGTAGTAGTAATAATAATAATAATAATAGTAATAATAATAATAATAATAATAATCCGATTAACTATAAGGATTCCGGGTTTAAGGTGCTGGCCGTAGGCTGTTCGCTACCATGGTTGCATCCCAATATAGTCGAACAGCTACCCAGGTTTTGAAATATTTGTTGGGGGTTAAAAGGGTAACATCGATTTTTCAGTGAACTTGGAGCTCTGGACGACAGGGCACAGCTGGTTCCACTTTAAATAAAAAAGAAGAGAACATAAAAACATGAAGCTATGAATTTAGTGCAGAACATTTGTCATTTATGAAGTATATTCTGAGTGGGAATTTTTTTTATTTATAGGTAAAAAAAAAAAAAGAGCTTCAACACAATTTTATTTTTGAAAATCAGGTTCTGAATTCAAATAAAAAAATACTGTTGATAATGAAATGTAATATAACCCCGAACCTAAAATACGTTCATATATATATATATTTATATATATATATAATATATTATATATATATATATTTCAATAGGAATAAGATATAAAGGAAACAAGCCTCATAAGAACTTGGGATAAAAAAAAGGAGCTTTAAAACAATTTTATTTTTGAAAATCAGGTTCTGAATTCATATAAAAAAATACTGTTGATGAAATGTAATATCTATTGTTAGCATATAACCTGAACCAAAAATACGTTCATATATTTAAAAAAAAAAAATAACCAAAAAATTTCAATATGAATAAGATATAAATGAACAAGCCTCATAAGAACTTGGGATAAAAAAAAAAAAAGGAGCTTTAAAGCAATTTTATTTTTGAAAATCAGGTTCTGAATTCATATAAAAAAATACTGTTGATGAAATGTAATATCTATTGTTAGCATATAACCTGAACCAAAAATACGTTCATATATTAAAAAAAAAAAAAAATAACCAAAAAATTTCAATAGGAATAAGATATAAAGGAACAAGCCTCATAAGAACTTGGGATAAAAAAAAAAAGGGGGGCTTTAACACAATTTTATTTTTGAGAATCAGTTTCCGAA
>NC_090746.1:117044721-117047221 GCF_036898095.1 Palaemon carinicauda | reverse complement strand
TGGGACAAAATCCCATGTTCGATCCCGAGCGAGGTAGTGTAATTAGTTACTCGATTGTGGTGGTTTAAGTAAGTTTAGAGAAGGATATTGGGCCAAGATCCTCATTCCAAGATACAAGAAGAGAATCCTAAGTTCAACATTTTATGAAGCACAGTTTTTTAAAAGGAAAAAGGCTTGTAACTAATAGGCATTATATATATATATATACATACATATATATATATATATATATATATATATATATATATATATATTTCATATTCCAATAAGCCATATATATCAATACATTAATGTCTGGATTCCAAGGAATCGGACGGACCCTGGTCCAGGGTTCGATTCCCGCCTGGTCAGAAGTTATTGTCTTTTTATGGCTCCGCCTTTGGGCTCTGATCCTGAGGTCAAAAAGAGACTCCAGAAATTAACGTATTAATACATATAGATGTGTGTATATATATATATATATATATATATATATATATATATATGAATGAATATATATATATATATATATATATATATATATATATATATATATATATATATATATGTGTGTGTGTGTGTGTGTGTGGGAGTGTGGTTGAGTGTATACACTATCTAATGTTCAAGTTGTCTCCAAGTTACAATTAGTTCGTGATCAAAATTAGAAATGCAAATGGCTGAAAAAAAAAAGGCCTAATTTTGTCTGTTACCTTAAACTGGGGCAACCATAAAGTGACTTTTCTGAGAGAGGAAGGGGAGGGGGGTCACGCAACAGCAATTGAATGCGGAAACTGGCTGGCAATTAAAACCAAGCTAAGCAAAGAAGGTACCGGCATTAGCGGGGATAATGACAACGGACGGAGAGAGAGAGAGAGAGAGAGAGAGAGAGAGAGAGGAGAGAGAGAGAGAGAGAGAGAGAGAGAGAGAGAGAGAGAGAGAGAGAGAGAGAATTTTGTTTTCCGTTTGCTCTTCATTTCACTATCGATAAAATTTTTCCTTTTTTGTTTCCAGTTTTTTTTTTCAAGAATTCATTACATATATTGAAAAAATCCTTTTATTTCGAAGTGATATCTTAAGATTTCATCCAAAATATAAATATTTCAAATTTCCAATAATTCCTTACGACTTCCAGACAAATATAAACTTAAATGTTCTGTTACTCATAACTCAAAATTATCTCAAGTTGAAAGAAAAATAAGTAAACTGAGCACTCCTGAATATCACCGCCGTGGTCAATACAGTCTATCAGCAAGTCATTTCAAAGAAAGTGTTTTAATTACAGCCGTCTCCTCATTGCTGTGCCGCTTATGCAATCTAAACCCATTAAGGCTCTTTGTAATGACTCAGATTAAGTGAATTACCAAACCTATGCGCGGGGTTTGCTTAGGACACGGCCGAAGTCTACTGCGTCACCTGACTGATTTGATCAATATAAAGGAATCTACGTACAAATTGTTTGGATCAAACCAATGGCAATGCACTTAATGTTAATGTAAGTATTTGCAAATGATTAAGTTATAGATTAAAATGTTACAGCAATTACCTACTAGTTAGGAATTAAAAATATAACCAAAAATATTTTGACAAATTTGTAAATCTATTTATGCTTATTTGGCATTGAAAGTTTTTTAAAAAAAATTCACTGCTAGAAACCTACGTTAAATAAAAAATAAGATGACGAAAACGTATTTGGCATTGAACATAAACACAAGAAAACTACATTAAATAAAAAAATAAAATGACAAAAACTTATTTGACATTGAAAATAAACACAACACAAGAAAACTATATCAAATGAAAAATAAAATGACGAAAACCTATTCGACACTGAAAATAAACACAAGAAAACTCCATTCATTGAAAAATAAAATGACGAAAACCTATTCGACACTGAAAATAAACACACGAAAACTACATTCAATGAAAAATAAAATGACGAAAACCTACTCGACACTGAAAATAAACACAAGAAAACGAAAACCTATTCGACACTGAGAATAAACACAAGAAAACTACATTCAATGAAAAAATAAAATGACGAAAACCTATTCGACACTGAAAATGAACACATGAAAACTACAATCAATGAAAAATAAAATGACGAAAACCTATTCGACACTGAAAATGAACACAAGAAAACTACATTCAATGAAAAAATAAAATGACGAAAACCTATTCGACACTGAAAATGAACACAAGAAAACTACATTCAATGAAAAATAAAACGACGAAAACCTATTCGACACTGAAAATAAACACAAGAAAACGAAAACCTATTCGACACTGAAAATAAACACAAGAAAACTACATTCAATGAACAATAAAATGACGAAAACCTATTCGACACTGAAAATAAACGCAAGAAAACTACATTCAATGAAAAATAAAATGACGAAAACCTATTCGACACTGAAAATAAACACAAGAAAACTACATTCAATGAAAAATAAAATGACGAAAACCTATTCGACACTGAAAATAAACACAAGAAAACGAAAACCTATTCGACACTGAGAATAAA
>NC_090746.1:116999721-117024721 GCF_036898095.1 Palaemon carinicauda | reverse complement strand
CTACAGAAGCCAAAATAACTTACCTTTGTAGTGCATTTAATGCTAAATGGTGTTTGAATAATAGACACTTTGTTAAACCTGCTTTCCGTATACGACCTACCACCACTGGATACCATACCAAATGCACCACCTTTTTATCAGCATTCTATAAGGCAGCATGATATCTGCTGCTTTTGGAAATCTATTTCAAGTGGTAAGGACTGACTGGCATAGTATATATAAACTTATATTAATATCCACGGAACACTATTTTCGGTTTTCCTACAGCCTCTTCATATCTGGATACTCTTCTTTAAAACTGAAGCATACATACAAATACATTCAATTTCACCAATTTAATCTCAAATTTTGAATTAAATGAAAAGTTATGAACTAAAACTTAAGAACATTGTTTCGAATTTGAGACCACACATCGAAACAAAATATAGAAACATGTGAAAAGAAATAATTATTTTATTTTGGATTTGCCAAAAAAAAAAAGAAAAAAATCTCTTGTCATGAAAACCAGGGCCAAGTGATTAAAAAAAAGAGAGAAATCCAGCCGTCGTGTCCTCGTCATTCACACCCTCGGGGAAAAGTTGGGGAAACCGACTAAAAATAGCTTTACACATTCAGACAACATTTTTGCACAGAAAGGTCATAAGAGTATCACAAAAGCTAACTGCTATACATTTTTTCTCAAGTCTCCAACACCCAATTCAAAGGGACGTGACGTGACCAGGGTTTTTTTTTATTTATTTTTTTTAATATTGATTTTGGAAAGTTAAGTTTTATACAGATTTTTTTTCTTTTTTTTTTTATAAAGTACGAGAAAACAAGAGTTCCTCTTCAGTGACCTTCAAAGGTAACTGTAGTAGGCTTTGCAACACAGGTCTCAATAATTGCGTTTCTGTTTAGCTTTAATTAAGCTGTTCTCTTCAAGGGTCTTTCATTTCCTACATCAATTTAATTTATAAGATATACTTAGATGTGTTTGCCAAAAAAATTGATTTGTTTATACATACATATATACATACATATACAGTATATATGTATATATATATATATATATATATATTTATATATATATACACACACATGCATACATACATTAATGTTTGTATATATATATATATATATATATATATATATATATATATATATACACACATGCATACATACATTAATGTTTGTATATATATATACACATGCATACATACATACATACATATACACACACACGCGCATATAAATATATATATATATATATATATATATATATATATATATATAAATATATATATATATATTCATATAAATATATATACACACACACACACACACACACATATATATATATATATATATATATTTATATAAATATAAATATATTTATATAAATATATATATATTTATATATAAATATATATATATATATATATATATATATATATATATATATATATATATATATATATATTTCTACTTACGGCTGAGAAAATGATACCACGAATTGGAAAAGAAAATATACGTGTAACAGAAATAAATGATGATATCAGCAGTACATTGTATGTCTTGGGCGGTCAGAACCAGTCAATACAGATAGGCCCGAACCATATTAGCGACACAAGTGCGCATTTTCCTCAAACCAGATTCATAAAATTTCTAGATTAATGCGAGGAAATTATTTTAACTTCACTGTCTTGGGTTAGAGTTCTCTTGCTTGAGGGTACACTCGGGCACAGTATTCTATCTTATTTCTCTTCCTCTTGTTTTGTTAAAGTTTTTATAGTTTATATGAGATATTCATTTCAGTGTTGTTGCTCTTCTCAAAATATTTTTTTTTCTTTGTTTCCTTTCCTCACTGGGCTATTTTCCCCTGTTGGAGCCCCTGGGCTTATAGCATCCTGCTTTTCTAATTACAGCTGTAGCTTAGCAAGTAATAATAATAATAATAATAAAATAATAATAATAATAATACTAATAATAATAATAATAATAATAATAATAATAATAATAATAATAATAATAATAATAATAATAATAATAATAATAATAATAATAATATATTGTGTTGGAATGGGAGAGGATTGAGGAGTGAAGTGAGGGCAAAAGGTGTTTTGAAAATGAAGTACGCCATGACGTAAAAAATGGGGATAGACCCAATTGCTCATTATTCATCAGTGGCAAAGGTTATTTTATCATAAATTCTGAGGGAAACTTCATAAATGGAGAAACTCTTTGCTGAAACTAATCTCTTGAGTAAGCAATTTTTCAAGAGCAAGGTCTTATTCTTTACTTACAGATTAATATCGAAATCTTATCAACTATAACTTGGTTTAAAGAAAATATGCTTATAAAAAAAAAACAATTGTTATCTAAAAATACCTTCTGAAAAAGAAGCTCTGAACCAGGTCTCAAAAAAAAAAAAAAAAAAAAAAAAAAAAAAAAAAAAAAAAAAAAAAAAAAAAAGAATCATCCTGAAAATCTTGCTCACTCCAAGTTAATTGACATCTGGCCAACCAACCGACGGCTAGACATACAAAAGGCAATACGTAACTGTTGGCGGAAGTAATAACTAAATTAAATCTTTTATATGTTTTTCATGATATCCAAATTCCAATTCATTCAGTCTCTCCTTTTCCTATAATGCAAAACTTGAATAATTTTTGCTTGCCTACAATACAAAAGCTGAATAACCACGATTCTAAAAAGTGCATTGAATATATTGAGAGAGAGAGAGAGAGAGAGAGAGAGAGAGAGAGAGAGAGAGAGAGAGAGAGAGAGAGAGAGAGAAAGAGAATCAACTGTTTAGTAACCAGAACTTCTTGTTCTCACAAAACTTGAATAATTTTTGCTTGCCTACAATACAAAAGCTGAATAACCACGATTCTAAAAAGTGCATTGAATATATTGAGAGAGAGAGAGAGAGAGAGAGAGAGAGAGAGAGAGAGAGAGAGAGAGAGAGAGAGAGAGAGAGAATCAACTGCTTAGTAACCAGAACTTCTTGTTCTCAAGTTTCCCTTCATACTTCCCCTACACATACACAAAAAAATATGAAGAAGAAAAATCTGAGACCGCCCATTCCCTTCATCTACTGTGGAATTTCTAGCCATCCCATTTATCTGCGTGGGTCTTGGATAACTTCATTCATTCATTCATCCTCCTCCTCCTCCTCCTCCTCCTCCTCCTCCTCCTCCTACTCCTACTCCTACTCCTACTCCTCCTCCTGCGCCGGAGGTCTTCCTTCATTAATCATGAAGCGAAGAACACACTCGTCACTGGAGGGGAAACAGAGGGCCCGAGACCCCAAAGCTTCTGGAGAGCACTTGGGACTCCGAGGGTTGAGAAGAAAGGTTGCACTGGAGAGAGAGAGAGAGAGAGAGAGAGAGAGAGAGAGAGAGAGAGAGAGAGAGAGAGAGAGAATATATAAGCTTTGTTGACTTTTACACATATGTTTGCATGTATGTTTGTATACACGCATAAGGATATGTGTACAGAGAGAGAGAGAGAGAGAGAGAGAGAGAGAGAGAGAGAGAGAGAGAGAGAGAGAGAGAGAGAGAGAGAGCTTTTACATATTTTTGCTTGCATGTTTGTATACATGCATAAGGATACGGTATGTGATATCAAACTCCACTCTATATACGGTAAATTCATCAGGAAAAAACGCATCACTTTGAGAGAGAGAGAGAGAGAGAGAGAGAGAGAGAGAGAGAGAGAGAGAGAGAGAGAGAGAGAGAGAGAGAGAGAGAGAGCTTTATTTTCTTTTTACACATAAGTATGTTTGCATGCATGTTTGTATACACGCATAAGGATATGCGATGTGAGAATCCACTCTATATGCAGTAAATTCATCAGGAAAAAACACCTCACTCTGACAGAGAGGTTCAAGAGGGAAAAGCTTTCCAATACCAAGAGGAGATTGTGGTCGGGAGGAGTGAGGGAAATGCAGGTGTGCCATCAAAGGGCTCCTCAAGTAGATAAGGAATACCAGTCAGCCAGCAAACACCATAAAGACCGGAGCATTTCCTGTTCCCTTGGCCCGGACAAAGGTCAAAAGATCAGCTAATATATTTTACATTTTTTCATATTCTATACCTTATGGAATTTATATTCCAGTATATTAGGGGAATTATTTCTCCTTTGGTCAATTATAGTTGCATCTTCTGGTAAACATAATTAATTCGTTGTTCAAAATCATTGGAATCATAATACAATATTCTTAAAAATAAAATTTCCATTGAAGCACATTACTAATAAATCATAAATAGGTGCAACAGTCGATTACAGCAAGCCCCGCCCCACCTCTCTCTCTCTCTCTCTCTCTCTCTCTCTCTCTCTCTCTCTCTCTCTCTCTGTAGGCCTCTACTAAAAAGATCAAGAGAGCAGTAATCTAACTAAACACTGTTCACTGGTTCAAATGGCAAACCCGTTCCCCAAGGGCTTCATGACTCGAAACAAACCACTCACTGCAGCTTTGGGTAAGACATCCGATATAAAGGAAATAACAAGAGAAGAGAAATGGATAATATAAATGGGATTCCGCCCATTCCCTCTAAAAGTTACTATTAATGCAACTAATTATCATGATCAATGCAAACATCGAAAACTCTTGATTACAAAGCCATTGCCCAATATAGTATTTCCACAATAAGGGGTTGGGAGAGGTTTAGCAAATATCACTTCGCCGATTCTTTATTTATTTGCTTAACAAAAAAAACTAATGAAATTTTTCATTTTGGTATAAATCCGCAGCCAGAGCCAGAGACAAGAATATTCCTTTGTTTGTGAGTCTTCAGAATAGTTTTAAAAAGCTGTTGATGCTCTTTGGTGACATTTTATATAACACCAACCAATAGACTATTCCAGAATATTTCTGGATGGATCTCATTCATATGGATATCATTGTTTTTCTTGTAAAATCCAAAAATATTGGATAGATTTAGATTAAATTTATTTCTACTTTTTTATCGGAGAAGAAAAGGAGGGGATTGAAAAATGTAATCAATCCCTATTTCTGATATTCATCAAGGACCAATGTTTGTTGGTTCTAACCTCTAGCTCCTGTAGAGAGTAGGGTTCCCCTGCTGTAGGGGACCGGAAAAGCAGCCATCACAGTTAGTAATAATTCTGCCAATATGCTAGGGTTAGGTTAGCTTAGGATAAATTTGGGTAAAGTTGGCTTAAGATGATAAGCTTAGGTTAGTTAGCTCAGGATAAGCTAGGGTTCTGATGGCTTAGGATAAACCAGGGTTATGTTCGCTAAGGATAAGCTTGTTTTATGATGGCTTAGGATAAGCTAGGGTTATGTTGGCTTAGGATAAGCTTGTTTTATGATGGCTTAGGATAAGCTTGTTTTATGATGGCTTAGGATAAGCTTGTTTTATGGTGGTTTAGGATAAGCTAGGGGTATGCTGACTTAGGATAAGCTAGGATTATCTTGGCTTAGGAGAAGCTAAGGTTATGATGGTTTAGGAGAAGCTAAGGTTAAGATAGCATAGAATAAGCTAGGATTATGTTGGCTTGGGAAAAGCTAAGGTTATGATGGCTTAGGATAAGCTAAGGTTATGATGGCTTAGGATAAGCTAAGGTTATGCTGCCTTAGGAGAAGCTAAGATTATGATGGCTTAGGAGAAGCTAAGGTTATGATGGTTTAGGAGAAGTTAAGGTTATGATGGCTTAGGAGAAGCTAAGGTTATGATAGACTAGGGTTATGTTTGCTTAGGATACGCTAGTGTTATGTTTGCTTAGGATAAGCTAAGGTTATGATGGCTTAGGATAAGCTAAACTTACGTTGGCTTAGGATAAGCTAAGGGTATGATAGCTTAGGAGAAGCTAAGGTTATGATGGCTTAGGGATAAGTTAAGGTTATGTAGGGTTATGATAGGCTAATCTTATGATGGCTTAGGATAAGCTAGGGTTATGATGGCTTAGGATAAGCTAGGGTTATGATGGCTTAGGATATGTTAGGCTTAGTTAGAAAGTTAGCTTAGTAAAGGTGGGTGAAGGCAACTCAAATTATTATGTTAAGAAGAAATAATTATTCATTTGCAATTTCGTAAAGAATTGTTTTCTTGTATTTTATCAGTTACCGAAAACAGTTTTCAGGTATGACTTCCCCAGTTTAAGCGAACATATTTTTCATCATTAAACTTTTACATCTGAAAAATTAATTTGCAAATAAACTCAAAGCAAGGGTTTAAAACATTATCATCTTGTAATCCTAACGTATTATTAAGCTCGTGAAACAATAGCATAGTGAAAATACTACAGCCAATTAATTCTTATTGCTTACATCTAATCTTAATTAAATTATAGTTCTATGTGCTCACATTCCTCTTGTGAGAATATGGGTATTCGCATATATATTTCCAATTTTGATTTTTAGTATCCTGCAGTTAAATACCCGAAAAGGTCGTAAAATTGTCTACTAGTTTTAATTTTGGTGTTATGAAGAGTAAAGACGACTTTACAAAAAGAATAAAAAAAAATAAAAAAAATAATCACTAAATCCTCGCAGGTTTTACTGGGATAACCGTGAATGTACACCGAACACAAGAAACAAAGATAAAAGGCATAATCCTTCGTTTGAAGCATTTCTAAAAAAAAAAAAAAAAAAAAAAAAAAAAAAAAAAAAAAAAAAAATAAAAAAATCGCCTGGAATTGTCCGCAACAATCGCACCCATAATAGTTCCAGCTGCATAACATGAAAGGAGAGAACTCCATTGAGTCATTACAGATGGCTGAAGATGTATCTGGGGGAAAGTGGCGGCGCTCCATTCACCACTCGCTGGCTGAGTCCTCCAGGTCGACCGGCACACGGCTAAAACCGGGCGCCCAGTTGTCGCCCCTCCGCCGAGAGACTGGTTGGCGGGAGAGAGGTGCCGTCTGCTGCTGCTCCTCCTCCTTCTCCTCCTCTTCTTCCCTTGCCAACATCACCCTTCCAGGAGGAAAAGTCTTTAAGGAATTCTACTCTCCTCAATCGATGAAGAAGAAGCCATATGAGTATCTCATGACAAATTCCTCTCTGGGGGATGAGGGGAACAGCGAGGAGGAAGGACCTGGTTTTCCCGGATACAGATGTGTAATAGAATACCATAAATGTTCTTGGTTAAAGTCTTGTATCTGAAGGGTTTTACTAGAGATTATTTTTAATTCATGAATTAGGACATTTATGAAATGGCAAACGTTTAAAAAAGTTAATAACCGTTTTTTTTTTCTCTTCCAAATCCTTTCTTAGATGCAGAAGTAGATAAAAAAATACTTTAATTCCAGCACAGTATTTTACTCTAAGACTGAAATAGACAGGGAATATATTGTTGAAGGAACCGCATTGAGAAAAAATTTAATGTTGTTCCAACTTCCGTTATTTTCATCTGCATCTAAATATACTGTAGTTATCAGACCAAAACATCGGAAACTAGAGGGGCACTCAGTAGACCGGTAGACCTCCGCCGCGACAGCTTATTTCTCGACCTTGACCTTGACCTTTACATGTATTAACTGGCGTATCAAAAGTAACCAAGTTTGAAGTCTCTTTGACAACGATGCTCAAACTTATGGCTGGTTACGTGAATTTTATATTTTGCTTAACCGTGACCTTGACCTTCCAAAATTTAATCATTTCCAGCTTTTTACATAACAGTTAATTCCTGCAAGTTTCATTACTCTACGATTAAAATTGTGGCCAGGAAGATGTTCACAAACACACACACACACACACACACACACACACACACACACATCACCTCCTTTCAACTCCATTGGTGGCGGTAAAAATTGAAATTTCATACTGTCATATAAATAGCCTAATTATCGTTTCAACAAAAAGACTTAAGCAATACCAATTTTCCTGGCTACATTAATTCAAGCTGAAAACAAATGACAAAAATATGAAGTTTTGAATTAAATGCGATTTATTGTCAAATATACAGTTAAATACATTACCGATGTACAATGAGTCATAAGTAGAAACACTACTAGATAGTCCTTCTCTCCAAACTGCACTAATCACTGGCCCGTCCTAAATGTCAGTAAGGATAGCATTCATTCAATTTTGCATTTGGGAGGAGATTGATTGATTGATTGATTGAAAGTTTTCTGGCATCCTGACATCTAAGGTCATTGACGCCCATAGCATTTATTATATATGAAAAATAAAAGAGAATTCAATCAAAACCATAAAAGTTAAGAAGTCATTACAATAGTTAAATAGTTTTCAGAAGACCTGCTTCTGAAATAAATCTAAAAATTCCACTCGCATAGTAGGACACATCATGTCCAAGAATCTTGGCAAGGATGAACCTGCCATCCTCAAGGATAATTTTATCTTGAATATAACATTTAGTCAGATGAAATGGGCATCGAAAATACACAATTGTGTACTAAAAACTAACTGGTTGCCCAGAAACGCGATCCAAGATTCAAGGCCATGTAAACATACTGGCTATAAAAATCAAGTGAAATATTTCTTTATGAAGACAAATGGTTTTTCAGAAAGCATATGTCAAGTTTAAAGTCGTTTAAGCAAACCGGCTGTCAGGAGAGTGATAGAAAGGCAGTCATGTACACAATATAGCTCCCATGAATAAAGTGCTAAGTTTCAATTTAACTCTCAAGTGATGAAATGTATAAACTGCACTGAGTAATAAAAAAAAAGTGATTACATAGTGAACCAAGAAATTGCAAAACTTTTCATTAGGAATTAAGGACGTCATAGATTGCGGCTATGTAAAATGTTTGTAATAATAAAATTCCAATTAGAGAATTAATAAATGAGAAATGTTTCAACATATTAGCATCATTTAAAACATGACTAAGATAGCTAAAAGCACAAACAATACACGTTTTTTTTTTCTTTTTTCTTTTTTTTTTTTTGGGGGGGGGGCATTCCAAAAGAAGGAAATGAAGGATGAAAACAAAATTTGTAGTCTCTTGATATTACTCGTTCTTAGTACTGCTTTTCATACAGTTGTGCATGAACTACTACCTAATGATTTACGGTCCATTGGTATTGAAGATTACTTGGCTGGCAGAAACTACTGTGTACAAATTGTAAACCTCAGTCATCATATGAAACATTAAACAGAGGTACCCCAGGGAAATGTACTAGATCCATCTTTTCTGTATCTATACTACCGCAAGTGTTATTGGGTCCTTTCACTAGCCAGACAGAACTACATTGGATGCCCTCTCTTGTTACGGCTCATTTTTTCTTTGCCTACAAATACACCGAATAGTTTGGGTCACTCTTTCCACTTTCTCCTCTGTCCTCATACACCTGACAACACTGAAATTACCAAATAATTCGTCTTCGCTCAAAGGGTTAACTACTGCACTCTAATTGTTTAGTGGCTATTTTCCTCTTTGTAAGGATAGAGGTGGCTCTTTAGCTATGGTAAGCAGCTGTTCTAGAAGAAATAAACTTCTAAATCAAACCAGTATTCTCTAGTCTTGGGTAGTGCCATAGCATCTGTCTTCCACTGTCTTGGGGGAGAGTTCTCTTGCTTGAGGGTACACCCGGGCACTGTTCTATCTTGTTTCTCTTCTTGTTTTTTTTTTCTAAGCTTTCATATATTATATACGAAAGATTTATTCTGGTGTTGTTAGTGTTCTTAAAATATTTCATTTCCTTTGTGCATTACTTCTCTTGTAGTTTATTTCCTTATTGCCTTTCTTCCCTGGGGTTATTTTTCCAAGTTGGAGCCCTTGGGCTTATAGAATCCTGCTTTTCCAACTAGGGTATAAAATAATAATAATAATAATAATAATAATAATAATAATAATAATAATAATAATAATGTTTATCAAGAGTACGACAGAGCATGAAGTGAAGTTTAAACTATTTGCGGATGATACCCGCTTACTTCTCCATAAATGACATTCATGATACTGCTGAAACTATAAACCAAGTTCTTACCAGCTTTAGGGAATGGATGACAGTTAAACGAGAATAGTTACAGCGGGTTTCAAATTATTGGAGCCAAGATGTATATCTCCTGTAAGTTCTAGAGTTTAACCTGAATTTGACAATCAACACGGAATATGCTGTGTGATAGTCTAAATACTACGAATATATACAATAACACATCTTGTAGGTCCTGTAGGGCGCCGGGTTACTGATAAGACCAGGAAAATCACAAATTTTTAAGTAATTTGTATTTTTCCTAACATACTTACCTAGAACTACTCTCTTAGGAGTTACTGGTAACTCTTCCCAACCGACCAGAATTTTGTGTAGTATACCCTATTCCCATTTTCTATGGGTGACCTCAGGCGGAGTGATAAGCGCCCTGAGGCGACCAGCACTTTAATTATATGAAATAAGACCGTATCAGTACTGCTACTTTTACTTCATTCTATAGCAGAAACTTTTAAAGGTCACTCATGAATGGTAGAGGCAAGGGACGGGGCAATGTCTTAGAGAATGACCATATAGACAAAGCACCTAATCACCCTCTTCATCAAACTATAGTCCATTTCTTTTAGGGATGCAGATTTGCACCGACTCGCAGTGGTGCCCTTTTAGCTCGGAAGAGTTTCCGGATCGCTGATTGGTTGGACAAGATAATTCTAACCAATCAGAGATCCGGAAACTTTTCCGAGCTAAAAGGGCACCGCTGCGAGTCGGTGCAAATATGCATCTCTAAAAGATATTGGACTATAGGACCAAGAAGTCCGCAATGGCTGCTGATGACTCGGCAGGTAGACCTATAGGGTACCCCTAAAACTCCCATCCCTAGCTCGCAAAGATGGTGAGGTTACAGACAGTACTACTATAGATATTACCGAACTTGATTGGGTCTCAAACTCCCGTCCAACTAATTGCCAGGCATGGACGTTTTCAATAGCCTACCACAACCCTTGATATTGCAGAGTGCCCATATCGGCTTGTAAGGTTTACTTCTGAGTAAAAAATATAAAGAAATTGGATAAAATAAATCAACATGAAATTAGGGTAAAATCCTGAAATTTACTGACGCTCCTCGAAAAAAAAAATAAAAAATAAAATTAAACTTTTAATATGTAAATACTTGAAACTGCAAGTAATACAAAACTTCCCACATAGTGGAATACTTTACTCTTGATAGCCAAATAAAACCAGGCCATCAATTATATAATCTGTCTAACTATGCAAAATAACGAGGAATGGTGCGGTAAATTACATAAATAAGTCATCTCTAATATCATCAACAGTATTCGATGAATAAAATATCAACTTATAACATATTTGATTAATTGCAATATTTCCAAAGGTGAAGGCTAAAATCCTACGATGATACATTAGGCTTATTGATGACTTTTAACTACGCAAATCAATTTCAGCAAATTAAATAAAAAAAAGGCATATTTAACAATTATATTTATTCTTGACATTTATTCAAAGAGTTTTTAATGTAGAATACAGTTCACTTTCATCGAACGTAAGATTTAAATTATAAAACTCATCCCAACACCTCAAATATATACCAATAATAACTAAAATATATAGAAAATACGTTAACGCAAGTGAAAAAAAAAATGTAGGAAATACATGAACACAAATAAAAAATCTGTTTTACAGCCAATTTCATTTTATTTGTTGAAAGCAAAATAAACATAAAAAATAAACAAATTAGTAACGCTTGGATAGGGTTAACGATTCTATCATTACTAAACCCAGTTTTCAGGTTTAGCTTCATTAGATTTAACAAAATTTACCCTCTGTTCAAAAACTGTGGTTTTTTTTTTACCGGAAATTTAGTAATATTGAAATTGCATATTTGGAACGTGAAACATAAGGGATGTTGATATCTTACTTAAGAGTAATGATTTCGAAAAAAAAAACTATAAAATCTATTATTATTATCATTAATCATTGTTATTATCCTTATTATTAGCTAAAATACAACCATGGTAGGAAAAACAGGATGCTATACGGTCAAGGGCTCCAACAAAAAAAATAGCCCTGTGATAAAAGGAAACATAGAAATGAATAAACTTCAAGAAAAATAATGAACAATTAAATCAAATATTCTAAGAACCGTAACATTAAAATAGATCTTTCAAATATATAAACTATTACAACTTCAAAAAGACAAGCGGAAGAGAAATAAAATAGAATAGTGTGCCCGAGTGTACACTCAACCAAGAGAACTCTACCACAAGACAGTGGAAAACTAAGGTACAAAGGCTATGGTACTATCCAAGACTAGAGAACAATGGGTTGTTTTTGGAGTGTCCTTCTCCTAGAAGAGCTACTCACCATTGCTTAAGTCTCTCTTCTACCCTTACCCTGAACAATTACAGTGCAGTACTTAACCCCTTGAGCATAGAAGAATTGTTTGGTAACCTCAGTGTTGCCAGGTGTACGAGAACAGAGGAGAATGTGGGAAGAATAGGCCATACTATTCGGTGTATGTGTAGGCAAAGGAAAAATAAGCCGTACCCAAGAGAGGGGGCCAATATAGTACTGCCTGGCCAGTCAAATGATCCAAAATATTTCTACCGGTAGTAACTCAACAGATGGCTGGTGCCCTGGCCAATGGAATAATTGCAAATTAACACAAAATACTTTTGAGAAAAGTAAGGAAAAATTCCAAAGAAAAACCAGTAGGATTAAATCGATAACAAATAACGTATCGCGAAAGGAAAAAAAAGAAAAAAAACAGCAATACCATAAATTTTGCTCACATTTCTAACAGTTTTCCGTTTTACTCCCGAATATAAACGCGCTACATTTTTTAACAATTTCGTGCTCTTAAAATGACGTGAAAAGGTAAAATTCCGCTTCTATTTACGCTTAGTTTGCGTTAACTAAAACCAGAACAAAGACTAAATAGATAATACGACGATTTATTGAATATTTGTTTTTGAAAACTTATTAATACATCAACAGGATCTCATTCATAAAAATATCTAAATATAAATATGAAGACGTGATGAAAGCCGAAACCCGTAATTTCATAAAAAAAGGCCTTCAAATACTTGAGGTTTGTACCAAACGTGTCACACGATCGTACATAATTCATTTTGTATATATTATGCTTGCATTTTCGCTCTTCCCTCGCACTAAAAAGAACCAGAATAAACATGTCTGCGTTTCGCCTCTGTAACATTGTCTGTCTTGTGAACATGAAAATTCCTGTTGCCTTGGGCTTTTGTATATAAAGGAGTGTGTTCTATAATAAATTAACTCAGTTGCTCCCATACTGCCTTTGAGTTCACAACCTTCTCTCGGCCGTCACAGGTTCATACGAAGAAGTAATCCTGAAACTAACGGTGTCAAGTATTTAAGTTCGCCCAAAATATTTCCAATAATAAATTGAAAAGGTTAAGGAACATGCATCTTAGATATCCATAACTTCAATTAGTCTTTAGTATCGAATAATGAAAATATCTTTAATTTGAAATTTGGGCTTCTACTACCATTTTACCAATGGAAGTTAATGGATATCAGTTTCTAAATACAAAGAAAAAAAAGAAAAACAATTCTTTGTTTTCTCGTCATACTGGAATATCTTCAATATTTCTTTTTATTTTTCAACATTGCTAAGCGCAACTTTAAGGCCGCATATGACTTTAGATATCAAAAAGGTCAGTCATCATCAAATTTTTTGGGGTTCCACTGAAAGATTATCTAACATTTTTTTTTTGGGGGGGGGGGGTGAGAATCACGCCAAATAGTCATCAGCATCTGCCTCAGCATCATCATATTTCTCATCCTCTCCAGGTTTATTCCTGGAAACCTCTAGTTCGGGCTTCGTCCGGGCCGTCAGGCGAGATCCGTGTGTCTCGGTCTTTAGTTTATGGTTGTCTTTTATATCAGCTTCTTTATTTCATATTATCTTTTTTTTAAGATAGGTATCTAATTTCATTCTTTATTCAACTTCCTTCATTATTTCAGGTGGGACATCTCAATATTTAGGCCGGGTGTTACTTGCTCAAAATTACTTTTATTTCACATCTTGTATCAGTTAATTTCAAGGGTACTCGTTCATCATAATCCCAAAAGAAGACATATTCTATGGGGTATATTATACAGATATAATAAAAAAAAGACATTCTATGGGGTATATTATACAGATATAATAAAAAAAGACATATTCTATGGGGTATATTATACAGATATAATAAAAAAAAGACATATTCTATGGGGTATATTATACAGATCTAATAAAAAATTTCGCTTTGCACTGGTAAAAAATAAAAGATATCCATACACCAAACCCACTAAATCAGAAAGTCATAGTAATTTCTTCTAACCTCTTCCCAGATCCCCGATACAATCCATTTTATTCAAGTCTGGCTCGAAGCCAACTTCCTAAAAATCATCTCATGAAAACTCGTACCCCTATCCTGCTCACTGCCAAATTCAAAAGAGGTTTCCCTGGTCAGGGACCGATCTTCCATGATTGTTTCAAGACAATGTCAAAATCTGTATCTTGTAAAATCAGTTTTGTAAGAAATTAATAATTTCCTCACAAGACAAAATATTTCATTAATGTATATTTTAGCTCTGTAAACGTATGGACTACGAACCAACTAGTATATTGACTATTGGGGGTTAATATGGTTAGACGAATGAAATGCATCTAAAATAAAAACGATAAAGAGAAATTTTACAAATCTATTGGTAATAACTATAACCTGGAGAAATAATATCTCATCGGGAAACATTCTACAAGGATTTTCGATAAATATTTTGTAAAATGTGGGATTTACCAAAAGATGAATGAACAGTAATTTCATAGAATGTCTCAAGACTACTGCCGTGCCGTTTTCTTTAAAGGCCGTGGAACAGTCGTAATCCAAATTACCAAAAAAGTTTCTTTATGGTCTTTCAGTAAAAACTTCAACGACAGAAAATTTATGTCCAAAACCAATGAAACTGTTAAGTAAGTTTTCTCCGGAAAAAAAAAATAACAGAATGGACCAAGAAAGCAGTAATGGAATGGAATACGGATGATATATATATATATATATATATATATATATATATATATATATATATATATATATATATATATATATATATTGTTTACAACACCACGCTCTCCATTTACTCCAAAATAATGCAATCCTGCAGTTCTCATCTTCTTGCACAGTAATTGGGTGGTTATTTAAATTCTGGGAAAGCAATAATTAGCCAGATATGTTGAAGGGGGAATGGGTTATAAAAAGAAAATAGCTCGGTTTCCTCACTAAACGACTTGGAACTGACATGTCAACATAGTCGACCAAACAGACGTTCGTGATGCCAGCGTACATTTGATATACTGTATATTCAAAATATACTTAATAAAAAATTGAGTGATTACTCAAAAGTGTCACCATTTGTAAATTGCATATTTTATAGACACTTCTGAGTGATTAATCCATTTTTAATTAAGTATATTTTGAATATACAGTATATCAAATTTACGTTGGCATCACGAACTTCTGTTTATGTACGCTGGCATCACGAATTCTGTTTGGTTGACTATGTTGACATGTCAGTTCCAAGTCGTTTAGTGAGGAAACAGAGCTATTTTCTTTTTATAACCCCTTCCCCCTTCCTCAACATACCTTGCTAATTATTGCTTTCCAAGAATTTAAATAACCACCTAATTACTGTGCAAGAAGATGAGAACTGCAGGATTCCATTATTTTGGAGTAATTGGAAAGCGTGGTGTTGTAAACAATTACCGTATATACAGTGTATGTATATATATATATATATATATATATATATATATATATATATATATATATATATACATATATATATATGTGTGTGTATATATATATATATATATATATATACATATATATATATATATACTGTATATATATATATGAAAAATATATTAAGCTGACGAACATAACCAAAAAAGATAAATAGGAAAATGAAAGCAAAGGAAACCAAATTTAAAACTATGGCAGATCAATAATTTAGTAATGCAAAGAAATCATCTCGGTTATAAATCTGAGGACATGGAACAATGTCGGCTTTAATCAGCAAACGCTAATCAAATCAACCCTTGAAATGCTCCGATTGATCACAAACAACCACTTCGTTCCAGTCATTAAAAAAAAAAACACTTTTCCACCATTATTCCAACAATTAAGGGGTCGGTTGCCTGATGGACCCTCCCCAATGCCTTCAATCAAAGGCATCCTCTTCCACCAAACCTCTCCTCTCCATATCATCTTCCCCCTTATCTCATCATCTACTTCCCTACCGTCCTCTCGATCTTCCTCATAAGCCCTCCTCACTCCCTCCCCATCATAATATTACAATCAACCTATAGTCCATTTCTTTTAGCGAGGCATATTTGCACCGACTCGCAACGGTGCCCTTTTAGCTCGGAAAAGTTCCCTGGTCGCTGATTGGTTAGAATTACCTTGTTCAACCAATCAGCGATCAGGAAACTTTTCCGAGCTAAAAGGGCACCGTTGCGAGTCGGTGCAAATATGCCTCGCTAAAAGAAATGGACTATAGGCACAATTCTATTTCACAGCTAAAACACAATAATTTCGCTCTTAAGAGGGGATGGCTTCAAAGGGCGTTATTCCATTTTTTCCGATAATTCGGGATAACAGTGCTAGCTACCAGTCCACCTCCATTACGTTCACGACAGATTACATTAGATTAAGCATCAGGTATAATTTAAATCTATCGCACTTGCAGTGAATGTGTTTATGATGAACAGGCTAAAATACGACTCTTTTTTTTATAGTTTATTTATGATATATCTATTTTTAATGCTACTACTGTTCTTAATATGCTATTTTAATTGTTCACTACTTCTCTTGTAGTTTGATTATTTCCTTTCCGCAAAGGGCTATTTTTCCCTATTGGAGCCCTTGGGATTGTCAACATCCTGCTTTTCCAACTAGAGCTGTATCTTAGCTTGTAATATCAATAATAATAATAATGGCTGTCAACTAAGATTCAATACCACATTATATTGTTAGTACTATTAGTATCTTACCCATTTGATTATATATATATATATATATATATATATATATATATATATATATATATATATATACATACATATATATGTATATATATATATATATATATATATATATATATATATATATATATATATACATATATATAAATACATATATATATACAAATAGAAAATATTGTGACAATCACAGTCCAAGACATTGATAACTGTCCTCCAAAAATCACCTAATATATATGAGGCGTAAATTTGATAGTGCTGCACAATTTAGTCTTGTAGTCATAGTGGAATAAGATTATACAAAATGCAAAATTATGTTGATCAATTTTGCATACAAATAAATTGATATACACTTTATAAATCATACCAGCTCGTTTTCTGTCTGTCTGTCCGTTTAAACCCTCTTCATTCTTTACACATTTCCTGTTAAAGGCAGGCTCTTCATATCCATCAGCTTCAAAAAATAATCATCAGGATAAAAGCGATTTTTTACCCGGAAACCGCAGATTCAAAGGAATAAAAATGTCTACCTCATCACAGGGAATCCATTAACTTTTTAAATACAAATCGAGTCTGGTAAAATAAAATGAACCATTGACATGCCGGTTGAGTCTATTAATAAGCCGCACTGTAAGAGAGAGAGAGTGCAAGTGCTCGTATGTTAGCCACAGAACAATAACAGCGGAGATAGATTCGTGGATGGACGAATGTATTGATGTTGCAAGTCTACGGCACGAATCAATAGATAAATTTACCAGTCCTCCATATTTCTTATCGTTTTCTCTTATAACCACGGGCCGTTTTCTTTCTTAGCTTTGATGGGTGGAACTTAACTGATTGAATAATGGGTCAGTAGCTTTCCATGGCACAAATTTTATATCTGCTTAAATTTATTCGTGTTAGGGCCATTAACTCTAACCCAAGACAGAGGTAAACCATGGCACAGAGGCTATGGCACTACCTAAGACTAGAGAACAATGGTTTTATTTTGGAGTGTCCTTTTCTAAGAAGAGATGCTTACCATAGCTAAAGAGTCTCTTCTACCCTTACCAAGAGGAAAGTAGCCACTGAACAATTACAGTGCAGTAGTTAACTCCTTGGATGAAGAAGAATTGTTTGGTAATCTCAGTGTTGTCAGATGTATGAGGACAGAGGAGAATATGTAAAGAATAGGCCAGACTATTCGGTGTATGTGTAGGCAAACGGAAAATGATCCGTAACTAGAGAGAAGGATCCAAGGTAGTACTGCCTGGCCAGTCAAAAGATCCAATAACTCTCTAGGGGTAGTATCTCAATGGGTGGCCGGTGTCCTGGCCAACCTACTACCTATATATAAATCCACCAATATTTACAAGACATTCATTAAAATGGAGACAGTTGATATCCTATGTGTGAAGGGAAATAAACACATGATTTTATCCCGATATTAGGATCCATTCGCCTTTACTCTTCTATTGAAAGATCTTTACTTATATACAGCTGATCATCAATAATCTTAATCAAGTAGCAAAAGAAAACATATACAACAGAAATAACCTATTTTAATACATTAATAATCCTAACAGCTTTTTAATGTGGTAATGCTGTTTTCCAATGTGCATACAGTTAGCACCTCATTCTAATTTTCCACTGGAAATTGGAATTATTTCAACAATATACGAACACATAATATATACACATCAATGTGTGTGTGTATATATATATATATATATATATATATATATATATATATATATATATATATATATATATATATATCCCTTTCTGAATAGAGATACCTCAATATGGTAAAAGGGTTCGAGTATCGCCATGATTAGCGAAGCTGTACTAGTCAGGGCCACGCATACTAGGTTGGTTTGCTCTGCGCGATCAGACATAAATCTCCCACCATCACCACTCTAAGCATGGTGAAAATGGCCAAACAGCACACATGAATAAGGACATGTCTTTGGCCTTTGTCCTGCAGTGGAATAGAAACGGCAGCATTTGTTGTTTTGTATGTGTATATGTATGTATGTATATATATATATATATATATATATATATATATATATATATATATATATATATACATACATATACACACACACACCCACACACACACACACACGTGTAAATCAATAAGGTGTCCAAAAAGCAGACTGGCAGACGATCCTCCTTAAATAAGGTCGCCGAAGCAGCGGCAACAAGGCACCTAGAGGATAAGGCCACAGAGAGAGAGAGAGAAATTGTCCTGTAGGAAACGGCGCCCAGGACAGAGGTGCATCGCAGCTGCGCTCCAAAGGACTCCAGGATTTGATGAGTGTTGAAACGGCACCGCGAATCTGGATCCGCAATTCTGTATTGATTGAGGACAGCTGTTGCTCTCTCTCTCTCTCTCTCTCTCTCTCTCTCTCTCTCTCTCTCTCTCTCTCTCTCTTTGTGCGCCCAACTCGAGTAAGGTGCCGGGATACAATTTTTATCCTGATAAAAAAAATTCTCTCTCTCTCTCTCTCTCTCTCTCTCTCTCTCTCTCTCTCTCTCTCTCTCTCTCTCTCTCTCTCTCTCTCTCAAGTACTTTGGTAGAACTTATAAACCTACAGAGAGTTTTATCAGGAAGCTGTTATTAGTCCAAAAACAGAATCAATAATCATCAAGTACAAGTTTTTATCACTTTAAAATCTTAAACACTCGTGAACAATGGAATATCATACGAGTAACATGGAGTTCTATCTATATCCCCAAGTTAACCGCTTGCCCTTGGAATTTCTAGTACAGAAATAAAATGAGTGCTTTTTTTATCAGTAATGCTAAAAATAAATAAACCCTGCGTGTCTATAAATGGTGGCTAAATTAACGATTGATCACTATCAGATGCATCAGTTCATCCACCTTACCAGATAAGCTGTGGTGTATTCAAATTTTAAAACAGAAAATATAGGGTTATTATTATTATTATTATTATTATTATTATTATTATTATTATTACTTGCTAAGCTACAACCCTACTTGGAAAAGCGGGATGCTATAAGTCCAAGGGCTCCAACAGGGGAAAATAGCCCAGTGAGGAAAGGAAATAAATAAACTATTATTGAACAATAAATGTAAAATATTTTAAGAACAGTAACAAATGGACCTTTCATATAAAAAACTATAAAAAGAGACATATCAGCCTGTTCAACATAAAAATCATTCACTGCAATAAATTTGAACTTTTGAAGTTTCCCCGATTTAACCACCTGATTAGGAAGACCATTCCACAATCTGGTGACACCCGGAATAAAACTTCTAGAATACCATATAGTATTGAGCCTCAGGATTTAGAAGGCATGACTATTCGAATTAATTGCATACCTAGTATTACGAACAGGGTGGTACTATCCGATAAGATCTGACTGTAAAGGGTGGTCAGAATTATGAAAACACTTATGCAACAAGCATAACAAACTAAATAAACAGTGCCAACCAGAGAATGATTTCTACACAAGAATAAGAAATTTAATAGACCCTAAGTTATTGTCCAAGAACTTAAGATGAGATTCAGCAACTGAAAACCAAACAGGAAAACAATAATCGAAAGAAGGCAACACTAAAGAATTAAAATGCTTATTCAGAATAGATTGATCACCGAAAATCTTGAAAAGAATTTCTCAACAGGCCAAATTTTGTGCGATTGAATAAGAAACAGACCGAATGCGTTCTTAAAAAGTAACTTTACTATCAATAACTCCATAAAAATTCATAACAGCCATATGGTAGAAAAAACAATCAATGCCGAGATTCGGATGTTGAAGACCCATTGCCCTCGACTTTCTTACAATCATACTGTGAGTTTTGTTAGGGTTCAACTTCATGCCCCATAGATTGCACAATGCGCTATTTTTTGCTAGATCTCTATTAATGGATTGAGCAACCCAAGATCTACATTCAGACGATGGAATAGATGCAAAGAGAGTAGCATTATCTGCATATGCAATGAGTTTGCTTTCTAGACCAAACCACGTCATGTGTACAGTATATAGTACGAAAAGTAATGGGCCAAGAACACTGCCCTGAGAAATACCAGATACCATATGTATAGCTATACTCACCCTAGTGCCCATCAACAACAACATTTTGCAATCTATTACTTAAAAATTCAATAATGATGCTGAAAAAGACCCACCTACTCCTTACCATTTGAGTTTGAAAACAAGGTCCTCATGATTAACACGGTTAATTCCAACACTAAAATAAAGGCCAATCATACGAACTTCTTGACTACAATCAAAGGATTTCTGTAAAGCATTGGAAACTGTAAGGTCATCATATGTTCCAAGGCCTTTACGAAACCCTAAGGGAACAGGTTCAGCAAATATGTTTAGTCTTTTTGCCAAAGTATGTTGAAAAAAAAAAAAACTTTAGATAATATGGTAGTTATGAAACTGCGGTAATAAGCTGGACTTGAGCTACCGCAAACACATTTACATAATGGAATAACATTACCAACTCTCCAACAAGTGCTAAAAGAATCGCTTCCTATAAAATATTCAAATTCCATTATCTTGTAGATAACCTCGACTCATTTAATAAGAATAACAATGATAATATCAGTAGTAATAACAATATCATCATCTTGTGCATATAATGAGATCTATCAGATGATAGCCATCTAATTTGATATATACAAAAATGGCACCGAGGTCTGCACACCCTCTTATCTTACGTAAACAATGAACTATATGAAAATATTAATTGTAAATAATTAAAATAATTCGTAAGAAAGGTAATTTACGTGTTAAGTTACTGCAATGCGTAAGAATCTTGCAATGATATATGCAAGGCGAATGTATACAATGAATTCTAAATAGCAAATGAAAACAAGAATTTAAACATCTAATGAAAACAGGCGTAAACATTTATAAACTCCGTAAAACAGTAAAATCCTCCAGATGCAAAGGCAACCCAGTTCGCCAAGATTAATATTTAAACACAAAGTAAAAAAACTAAAGCATACAAAGATTCCTTCCTGTGATTTCTTACAGCAGGAGAGGAATAAAAGCAAAAAAAAAAAAAAAAGGTTTGCATTAATGAGACATCTTTCAACGGCGCTGTTGCATTCCACCCGCCAGGACATCGGTCACACGGTTTATTCCTTTATGCTAATTTCGGGGAATAACTTTAGCACAATGAATATAAAACAGAAGTACCGCTCGTATATTAGATCTCATGGGGAAACAAAGGACGATTCAACATTTTTATTTATTTGGTTTTTTATTATTTTCTTTATTAAAAAACAACAGGGTTAAACGACTAAACTTCAACACGAACTTACAGAATGAAAGATTAATTAAATCTCAGAAGGATGATACTTATAACCATGAATTTATTTTTTGAAAAAGCGCAAAGCCACTCTTTTGCCTTCCTTACAATTAATTTCTGGATGAATAAATACGATTCCTGGCACAGTGGTGACGTCTTAGCCTTACATTCGCATGGAAGCAGATCGATCCCAGCCAGGGACCATGAGATTAAGCTATTTACTGGGGAGGCCACTGTTGTGGTTGGAACCAAAGGGGGGGGGGGGGCGCCCGCCCTTGCCCGGCTGACGTTATGGTGAATATCTATTCTGATGAAATTGGAACTGAAACCAGATACCTTTAACTTTTAATTGCCAGAAGATAGCAGCCGTGAAGTGAACTGCGTTTTCTTTTAGTCGTTACAAGCCACTTAGTATTGACCTTGAAAACTTTTTGCTGAGGTATGCAGTCATTCCTACTCCAGTTGTCATTAGGTTTCCCATAAGGAACGACCGAGTTCCCCTTAAACCTGATTCTATCTATTAGTGGGATGTATAGATTCAAATATAACAAAACCAAGACTATCGGCTACCAATCTCGCATGATGCTTCATATGCACGAGTCACTGGGCATATGTGACAGTGCATACTGATACATAGTACTGTACATGTCAGTACTTTGCCAGAAAAATACACAATGTGTTATCATTTAAGAAGAATTGGATTCATACTTTAGTTTCCTTGGCATCTTTGCTCTACTATTTGTTACACCATAATTTGCTTGTTTGAATAGTGCTAGATTTCTTGAATAGCTATATTTTATGAATATTTGTCTCAAGAGGGGATAGGGTTAAATTACTAGATCCCGATCGTACACGCAAAGTTCATATCTGACAGTTTGCAGAAGGTTAACCCATGTACCAACCGTGTCACACGATCGTACATAAATTATTTTGTATATATTATGCTTGTATCTGCGCTCTTCCCTCGCACTAAAAAGAACCAGAATAAACATGTCTGCGTTTTTCCTCTCTAACATTGTCTGTTTCTCGAACATGAAAATTCCTGTTGCCTTGAGGTTTTGTATATAAAGGAGAGTGTTCTTTGATAAAGTTACTCAGTTGATTGCATCCCGCCTTTGAGTCATAACCTTCTCTCGGCCGTCACACCCACTTTGCAAACGACCCGCTTCGCCGAAGAATAATTAGTGCTGCACAGAAAGTATCACTTGCAACTTACTTAAAAAATGGTTAATGTATGCCAACTGCCTCCCAGAAGGTTAACGCAGGATACTTACTTGTGCGGAAGTTTGGGATGTGGCCCCCCTTGTGGAGGAGGTTAATGCGTGTCACATATCACATTAGTTTAATGCTGACTACTCGCTTTGTAAAGCGTCAGTATCTTGCGGCAGTTGAACTATGGTGCCAAATTACGCAGACCAACAGGTGCCATGCCTTTCCCATTAAGAATGCTGAACGCATTCCCGGTAATGTAAAGTAGGCTAACCTTGGAAGGTCAAGTTCTGTTCCACTGAAGCATTGAAATATTTATTCGCAATGTATGCGTTATTCTGGAGTCTAATCGACTTCCTATATCGTTTCCATTTTATATTTCAATATCATATTTTTTCCCTCAAATGGAAGACTGGTTCCGTGGAGGTTTTTTGGAAAAATATCAATCATCTTATTGCGTCCAGAAACTGACAACAATAATAATAACAATAAGCATTCATTTCCTTGTCCATGCAAATAAGTAAACTTCACTATGGCTAAATATTCTGATAGCTTTAATTCTATTTCTCAATTTTATTACTTATTGATTTATTTCGAATAATTCATGTATTTCTACTTAAATACTTATCTTTTTAATTCCCCTATTATTAGGATACATCCATAACATTGGCATTGAAAATGCAGTACAAAATCATCCTTACTTTTTCGGCAGCACATATCACGTTTTACAATCACAAATTTAAAAAAAAAAAAAGGGGGGGTGGGGCATTGGGGGCAAAAAAGCATAACCTCAGGGATTATTATTTGCTCTAAAAGCACAAAATCTAAATAAACATATATTATGTATTCCAAAAGTAGTATGGTAAAAAGATTAACGGAAATTCTGAAGTGAAGATATCAAAGCTTCGTTTCAAATGATTATATTCAGAAGTTTTCAAACACAGTTGTTCTAATACTTCTGCTACATTTATGATTTTACCATCTCGAAAGCAAGTTATAATTTGCACCAAATAATAATGGGACTTTGGCTTGCCATGCTATTCAATTTCACGATAAATTATTAAAAGTGTGATATGAAATATGATAATGAAAAATAAAGCGTTGAAAAAAATAACAATTCAGACAAAATAACTAAGCTCCCAATAGAGATAATGGAATTTTTAAATGGAATTTTTTAAAACGCGAAAATCAATAGTTCCCTAAAGTGAGAGCAAAACTCAACAACAATAGCAATGTTTTCCTAATGAGATAATGGACATGGAGACCTTTGGATACAGATTACTTGAAATATGCTTTAGATTTCTAAACAACAAATAGATAAGTTTGCTTTAAATTTCTAAACAGCAAATAAACGCCACATTATCAAATTCTATTAAAAAAAAAAATTCTATTCATTAAAGAAAAAGAAAGTCTAAGTGCGCCACATGAAATGCAGCGAAGTGATATGATCTACGATAAAACATTATTAACGAAGTCAATAGCTACTTAATATAAAATCGTTACTTAATTTGCTTATCAAAGAACGAAACGTTACAGAACGTATTGAAAAAAAAAAAACAACAAATCACAAAGTTATTAAAAGGTGAAAA
>NC_090746.1:116987221-116994721 GCF_036898095.1 Palaemon carinicauda | reverse complement strand
TATATATATATATACATATATACTGTACATATACATATTTGTGTGTGTATGAATTACTGTAGTTATGTGTATACATACAATAGTTAATAATATAAACTTTTACCAAAAATTAATTAAATTTCCAATATACATAACATCGCTTAAAATTGTTATTTTCAAGTCAACGGAAACTAAGACTCGCAAATGCTATCTTTTAATCCCTGGCCTCCCTTTAAGTAACAATCATAATTGCAATGCAGATATGGATAAATTCTCCAGCACAGCCCCTTTTCTGTCGGGTCAATACCGTTTATTTTCTTATGATTATCATTTTTTCCATCGCATAAACTGACCGATATGGCGTTTCCCCCTTTCTGGGTTCAAGTTCGATAAATTCATTATTTAAATTTCTGGGTTCAAGTTCGATAAATTCATTATTTAAATTTAAGTCCCTCCGTCATAAATCGTAAATCATAGAACCCTAGGATCGATAACCTACAATATCATAGTCATAATAATGTTTTTCCTTTAAAGATTTAAAGGCCGCTCATGAATGGCAGAGGCAAGGGACAGTGACGCTGCCATAGCAAGCAGAATAATGTGTTTTTCCTTTAAAGGTTTAAAGGCCACTCATGAATACCAGAGAAAAGGGACCGTGACATTGCCCTAGCAAGCAGGACAATGCCTTAGAGAGTGACCATATTACATAATGATCACAGCCCAAGGCCCCTCTTCTCCCAAGCTAGAACCAAGGAGGGACAGGCAAGGGCTGCTGATGACGCAAAAGGTAGACCTATAAGGTCCAACAACCAACACCTCCCCTCCTTAGCTCACAAGGATGGTGAGGTTGTAGAAACTAAAGAAACTAATGCGTTTGAGCAGGACTCCAACCCCAGCCTGGAGAGCGCCAAGCAAGGACGCTTCCAAAAGGCCTTTACTCCTTTCAAAATACCTCTCTCTTTCTAAACGTGTGGCTCTTCAACATTTTGAATATCAGAACAGATAAACACATTGTATTATTGTGATGGTAAAAACGTATAATAAAAAAAACCACTCTGTAATTAGCCTTATTATATTCAGTCCCCATCAGGGTTTAAATGAGTAATTAGTATCTTTTTAATCTAATGTAATCTTCTCCATGATATCAATTCCAGATCATTTATATTATTCATCTATTAAACATGATTAAAAAAAAAAATATTGTTTTCATCACCCAGCATTAATAGTTTTATGTTGACAAGGAAAATCGTGCATGTGATCTAATGTAACGTAATAATAAAAAGATTACGTTAAATATACTAAGGTTATTCCCCTAATCAATGGTGTCGATAAAGATGCTGTGAAATAAACCGCCCCCCCCCCCCCCTCTTTTCCTACAAGTTTACTGCTATTAACTAGCCTTCCTACTATTTGCTCTTATATGCTATAGCCTTTTCTTATTCCTGACACCTTGACATCAACCTCCATTATAAAATCAGTCTGTCATTATTTTATGGGGGATATGCTTTCTTTTCTTTTTATTTATTAGGAGCATTAAGAAAATCTTTAAGCAAGATCGTTATGAGAAACGTTGAGTGCAATCATCAAGAGAAACGATGAGTGCGATCAATATGTGGAATGTTGAATGTGATTGTTACGAAAACCTGAGTGCGATCGTTATGAGAAACTGATTGCGATCGTTATGAGAAACCGAGTGTGATCGTTACGAAAAAATGTTAAGTGCGATCATTAAGAAAAACGTTTTGAGTGTGATGGTTACTAAAAAAAAAAACGTTGAATGCGATCATTACGGAAAACATTGAGTGCGATTGTTATGAGAAACTGAGTGCAATTGTTACGAAGAACGTTGAGTACGATCATTACAAGAATGCGTTGAGTGTGATCGTTACGAAAATATGTCGAGTGCAATCGTTACGAAAATATCTTAAGTGAGATCTTAATGAAAAAACGATGAGTGCCATCGTTACGAAAACACGTTGAGTGGGATCTTTACAAAAACACGTTGAGTGCAAGAAAGGACGAGTCTTTGAGAGATGAGGATAAAGGTTCATGAAACTAAAATCTCAACCATCATTACGGTTTAATTTGGTAACCAAATTCTGCGTTCACTTCGACTAGAGGTCGTTTCTTTTTAGCCTGAGAGATTTCTCAACATCTAACCTCGGCTCGTCCATAATCGATAACAATACGACGAAGGCGAAAGTATCTTATCTTATAAAATATATATTTGTTCTACTCTTTACTACAGAAAAGTTTCACCTACTTGAAAAACAAGATGCAAAAGGCGTTGAATAAATCTTGAGATATGTTTTATATATATTTTAAAACACGTCATATTATGACTTTACTCACACGTGAGTCCAAAATTTTTCTGATGAAGGTTCTACTCGCCATAATGGATACTTTTTCAGTTTTCCCTTCTTTAATTTTCGTTCAATATTAGTTCTTTATGACTGCCTCTAGCATTGATAAATAAATTATATCTATTTCCCGTCCACTGATTTTGTATACCAGAAATGGTCTTTCTCGAAACTAAGATTCTCTCTCTCTCTCTCCTCTCTCTCTCTCTTCTCTCTCTCATCTCTCTCTCCTCTCTCTCTCTCTCGTCTCGTCTCTCCTCTCTCTCTCTCTCCTCTCATCTCTCTCTCTCTCTATATATATATATATATATATATGCAGGTCACCTTCCCAGTTACCGGCTGAATCTCACAAGACAAAATGGAAAAACGGAACTATTTAGCCGTCCATGCGAAGGATAGGCCAGCCTGATTAACACTATAGTAGCCATTTATATATACACACACACACACACATATATATATATATATATATATATATATAATATATATATATATATATATATATACACATAAACTTTATCATATAATGTATTTTTATGTATGTATGTAAGTGCGTTTGAGGGATATTCATACAAAATAGGAGGCACCATGGCACTGACTTCAATATGGGAAAAAAGAAAATTCGATCTCTTAGAGGTTTTGGTAAAGCCAAGGCCTAGTAACTCGTTTCCACGAGTGGTTCAAGTCAATGCCTGATTTCTTTAGTTTCTGGGCTATAGATTCGAATGTTGGCAGGGCTGAAGAATTTCTAAAACGAATTTCACCCACATCTTACTGTCGAAGTGGAGAAAATTCTATTTGAAAAAATAACTTTTATCTCAACATTTAAATTATAAATATAAATATATATATATATATATATATATATATATATATATATATATATATATATATATATACAGTATACATATATAAACTTACATATATACATATATATATACACACATATGTAAACATACATATATACATGTATATAAATATACATATATATACATATATATATATATATATAAATATATATATATACAAATATATACATATATATAAATATACATATATATATATATACATATATATATATATATACATATATATACATATATATATATATATATAGATAGATAGATATATAGATATATATACATATGACTTTACATTACACTTATATATAATATATCTACACACATTCACAGGCCCCTGTATATGATATACTAGTGTACGCGACCCGTCAAAAATGTCGGCTAAATATTTAGATAGATATGCTCAAACAAGCACCCCCCTCTCAAAAATGTATGCCTACTTCCTCTCCTTTCCTCTTCCTTTCTGACCGGAAAGTTATATATATATATATATATATATATATATATATATATATATATATATATAATATATATATATATATATATATATATCCATATATCTATATCTGTATATCTAAATATATATCTATATCTATATATAAATATATAATATATATATATATATATATATATATATATATATATATACAGAGTATATATGTAGATAGATAGATATATACATATATAGCCAGTCACTTGCTCATTATATATAGAAAATATTTTCACCTAAGAAAATAATTATATTTACACACACACACACACACATATATATATACATATATATATATATATATATATATATATATATATATATATGTGTGTGTGTGAATATATATACATACATACATACATACATACATACTGTACATATACATATTTGTGTGTGTGTATGAATTACTGTAGGTATGTGTATACATACAATAGTTAATAAGATAAACTTTTACCAAAAATTAATTAAATTTCCAATATACATACCATCGCTTAAAATTGATACATTAAAAACCGCGTACTATTATTACATGTCAAGTCTGATAATGCAAACATAATTCAATAAGACACCTTTTGTAATTCAGGAAGGGATTAAAATACATTTGTATACATGTCAGCACACACAAATAAAACGCTGCATAATACCGAGATGCCTGACAAGCACCGGGAAACCCACGAAGGGAATCAACAACCGGGAATGTCTCGAAACCGATAAAAGTCAACCTCTTTTGTCAAGGGTTATTGTGGGGGGCAGCCATGATAAGGACAGTGTTGCTTTAAGCATTTGCTTTGCATGCTGCAATTGAGGGACCCTCTCGGCTGTTCGGTACTGAATTGCGTTAGTTGGATGATCAGCAGCTTAATTCATTATATCGGTCTTGATGTTAAGTTCATGTCCCGGCAGGATTAGGAATTCATTAGGCGTTATTCTAACATGTAATTAGGGAAAGTCTAAGGTCATGTTGCTCATGATTTAACAACTAATACATACATTATATATATATATATATATATATATATATATATATATATATATATATATATATATATATATATATATAAACAAATACTGCCGTTTCTAGTACACTGCAGGACAAAGACCTCGGACATGTCCATAGTCATGCCAAGGGTTTGGTTATTTTCATTACTACGCTGGCCACTAGGGATTGGTGATAGTGGAAGACTTTGGTCTGTTCGCTAGTACAGTTAGTACAGCTGTGTTGATTATGGTGATACAAAAGAAACCTTTCATTCATATATATATATATATATATATATATATATATATATATAGATATATAATGAATTGACAATATCTTAATATGTTAACAAATCACAGATAACATCTCTCCGGACAATCTGAGCTCTAGTTGGTTTTCAGGATAATAGGAAAACTGCAATTCGAATCACGTTTTTTACGCAATTGTTCTTGTGGACTACATGGCTGAGCGATGGAATTACAATTTAATATACAGTATACGGAGTGAACATTTAAATATATAAAAATATTTGTATATTCCAAAATCAACTAATAAAACTTTAAGAATCTTTAAAATGATAAAAATATGATTAATTTTCACAAGGCTTCACAGAAATTCATGACCGATATAACAAGCCCTCTTCCTTTTCGACAAAGCTTACGATTCCATTTTTTGCAACGGGATTGATCTCTATTTATCAGGAACGTCATCTCTTGTTGAAAGCAGATTACATTGCGAGGCTTGATATCCCCTCAGAAACTTAGATTTGTAATAATCGGCGTTCACCATAAATTTTTCAATTTCAAAGCATTTTTAAATTTTCATTTATCAATATTTGTTAGTTAATGGAGAGTATCGTATAAAGTAATTGGAAATACGTGTCAACAATAATAATAAATGGGTTAAAAAACAGTTTTTGAGGTACCCTAAAAATAAGCTGGATCTCAGTTTGCCCGGTGAGAATTTGTCTTCGATTTTTTTTTTCTACGCCACTAAGATATTGTCTATTCATTGCAAGCGTATAGTAACATGTCCAAGTAATATATACACATACATACATACACAGTAGTGCCTTTGTTTACGAGTACTTTGAATACGAGCTAACTGGTTTATGAGCACGGAAATTTTAATTGGTTTATAAGCATTATATCAATCTGTGAGCAAATATTTTACCAATAGTTCTCATGGAGAGAGATTCTCCCTCCAAGGAGTAACCTCCTCTTATTAACGCCAGCCACGACTCTTGGCTTTGTTAATTCTGAATTACCAATCTATGTTCATTTGTGATGTTGGGGGTTATAATTTGTTCACTAAATTAAATTACAAACCTATAAATTTGGGTGTTTATATATATCTAAGGACATGCGGATCAAAGTATGTATTTTCTTTATTTCTTAAGGGAAGAATAGCTTTAGCTTACAAGCATTTCAGTTCACGAATTCGCTCCTAAACTTTTAAATCGAAGTACCAAATTATGTGAGTATATATACAAACACACACATATATTCGTGTATATATACATATATATACGTATATATATATATATATATATATATATATATATATATATATATATGTATGTATAATGTGTGTGGTTGTATGGCTGCATATACCGTATTTACATATATTGTATACTGTATATAATATCTTAATCTTGTATTAATACCTGCTTTTCTCACTATATATATATATATATATATATATATATATATATATATATATATATATATATACATATACATATATTCATATAAAAATAAAAATAAATATGTATATAAATATATATACATATAAATTCACTTATATAAACACATTATTTAAAACTATTCATATACTGTATATAAAATATAAACACACATATACACGCGCGCGCGCACGCGCACACACACTAATATGTTACTCTAGATTTCAAGAAGAAAAAATAGCTTTAGGTGGTATGGAACACAAGTTCCTACTGTCCAGAAAAACAACACTTTATTCTGTAATACACTTTACATCTGGTGGTATATGAATAGCCCCTCCATTCACCATACATTACTCACTATGAAAATTCATAATTTGTATTTTCCTCATTTGTTTATTCTCAAAAAAAAAAAAAAAAAAAAAAAAAAAGTTAAGAGGAAGAGAGCCTCCTTGCCAAGGCATAAGAATGCATAATCTGGTCGTTAACTACATTTGAGATGAAGATTACTAGGCTCTTAGACTAAGGCGAGGAAACTGAAAAAAAAAAAATACTTACGAATGGATAAAGGCTTTTAACTGACTATGTATGCTGAGTAATCCACGATGTAAAAACCATATGGGTAAAGTCATTATGCTCACTATGTATGCAGAGCAATCCACGATGTAAAAACCATATGGGTAAAGGCTTTATACTCACTATGTATGCTGAGCAATAAAAACCATATGGGTAAAGGCTTTATGCTCACCATGTATGCAGAGCAATCCACGATGTAAAAACCATATAGGTAAAGGATTTATGCTCACTATGTATGCAGAGCACTCCACGATGTAAAAACCATATGGGTAAAGGCATTATGCTCACTATGTATGCAGAGCAATCCACGATGTAAAAACCATATGGGTAAAGGCTTTATACTCACTATATATGCAGAGAAATTCACGATGTAAAAACCATATGGGTAAAGGCTTTATGCTCACTATGTATGCAGAGCAATCCACGATGTAAAAACCATATGGGTAAAGGCTTTATGCTCACTATGTATGCAGAGCAATCCACGATGTAAAAACCATATGGGTAAAGGCTTTATGCTCAACATGTATGCAGAGCAATCCACGATATAAAAACCATATGGGTAAAGGCTTTATGCT
>NC_090746.1:116977221-116982221 GCF_036898095.1 Palaemon carinicauda | reverse complement strand
TTCAGTTTTCAAACTGGAATTAAAGAAATTAGGTCTATTTCTGCTTGAAAGATGAGGTTAAATTACATTTACTTATAAGCAAAATGAATTTACTAACACATATAAAATTAAATAAATATACATATACAGTACATATATAATGTATATACACATGTATACAAATTTATATTTACACACACACACACACACACACACACACGCTCACGCACACACACATATATATATGTATGTATATATATATATATATATACATATATATATACTGTATATATATACATATATATATGTATGTATATATGGTGTGGAGAATCGAAGATAACGTCTTCGGATCAACAAAACGTCAGGTACCTTTCAGGAAAAGCCTAAAACTGCAACACTATCATTCTATTTTTCGAGATCAGAATACACGTTATCAGATTCTAGACACCCCAAGTACACCATATACAAATTATACTTATAAATGAACATTAATAAAAAGAGCATATTTATACATATACATATAAGTGTATATATAACATATAATTATATATAGGGTATATACATATACAGTATATAGAGTATGTGGTGACTTTAATTTTGTACAATATTTTCTTTACTACAAAATAAAAATCCGAGAGACTGCCATAATCTTCAATTACATTAGCATAAGGTGGGCTTCCTCCAGTCGAAGTTTTCGTCTTTTCCTTCAGACTTTGGAAGATTGAGAGAGTTATTGGAGACTTGAGAGGTGTTGTCTGGAAATGGCAGACGCCACACGGGAGTATCCGCGTTAAATGGCAGTTTATATATACATATATATATATATATATATATATATATATATATATATATATATATATATATACACACATATATGTGTATATATATACATATATATATACACATATATATATGTGTGTATATATATACATGTGAATGTATATACATATTCATATGTAAGTATACAGACATTTATTTTTTTACTATATATAAGTGCGTGTATTATTTATTCATGTACATAAATGTGTATGTGTGTGTATATATATATATATATATATATATATATATATATATATATACATATATATATATATATATATATATATTATATATACATATATATATACATATACACACACTGAAACTTAATGAACACTTCTAAAATTATCAACTGAACACGAGAGAGAGAGAGAGAGAGAGAGAGAGAGAGAGAGAGAGAGAGAGAGAGAGAGAGAGAGAGAGAGAGAGAGAGAGAGATTGAAAAAAATTGGATAAATCTTAACCTATTTTTCTTGTTGCACAAACTCTGAGTATTAAAGTGGAGGGTTATTATGGAAATTGCCTAGCTTAGTAAATTCCTAGAGAGCTGGTACTGCGCTGCGGACCGTTTCGAGAAAAAACGAAAAAAAAAAAGTCTAATTCCTTACCATCTCAAGGAAAATAAGTTTAAACCGCTTTTAAATGAGATTGCCTTAATATCAAATAAAAAGGATCTGTGGTGTAAACTAGACTTTCAGCAAAAATAATATTAAAAAAAGACGTCTTTTTTAAATATTTAAGGACATAAAAATGTTTTTAGGAGCATTCAGTCTTAATTACTGAAAGTAATAGTTTAAAATGGAATTCTGAAAAGGATGTCTTATAAGTTTTCTGGCCATTGGTCGAAGCCCTCTCTTTGGATGAAAAAAAAAAATCTTTGTAAAAATTTACGAGTTAAATTTTCCTTCATCTGATGTTGGTTCCCTTAGATTGAAAAATGTTTTTGCTAAAGAAGTAACATTTAAAAAAAAAAAAATTAAGACTTATTTTGGCTTAAAACTTTCTGAAGACTTATTAATATCTTTCGTTGTCTTCATTATCTATTTGCAATTTAAGTATCTTGCCATTTTACTTATTCTTTAAACACTTTCCGTTCTTACGATGAACTCTTTTAACACTAATTTTATTTGGCGATAATTTTTCACTAAGAATTATTCATAAGAATGAATTAATATAATTTAATTTCAGTAAATATGGATCGCAAATCTTACATTTTATTACGGTATTATTATTATCAATACTAATACTATCATTCTTACTATGATCATTATTATTATTATTATTACTAATACCCTGTACTTACTAAGCTACAACCCTATTTGATATAAGCCCCAAAGTAACAGTAACTAAATTTAACCGATGCAGATACACAAGAAATTAAATAAACTATCCAATAGTATCAAGGAGTCGGAATAACTTTTACCTTGACAGTCACACTGCTTATCTCAACACACAGCTTGCGTAGGCCACAGACCTTATGTAGTGGAAGAGAGCTCTTCCTTGGCCATTTAAGTAAGTGTAGGTTGGAATACCATTTGGAGAGGTGAATTTTACTATTTTCATATTTCAGATTTTTATCTTTTTCAGTAAAAGTCGTATCCAAAATTGTTCATGAATAAAGATTTAGAATGGCTTTATACTTCAGGTCATCTAATATTATTCATTCTGTTATTCCAGGCAAACCGTTCTTTTATCTCCATTAGCTAATAAAGAAATTATAGTCGGGGCATATATTACGAGGAAAAATTGTGTTATAACAAAAACATAACACATCATTATGGTATTTGAAAACTTTAAAAGCAAAATTTTGATTGGCCAATAGGCTTTATAGGAGTAATAAATAATTAAACCTAATATAATAAACGTCCACATGCCTTCATTTAAAAAAAAAAAAAAAAAAAAAAAAAAAAAAAAAAAAAAAAAAAAAAAATTAAGAAAAAAACTTAATATATTGTATATCCTAATTATTACCATATACTTGTCTTCACATCGTAAAAAGAAAATATTTTCAAAATTGGATGAAAACTTGCATATTACACTTCTTTAATTAAAGGATATTTTTTTTTTTACTAAAAGGAAAAAAAATACAATTTTCAACGTGGAAATAATTAAAGTCAAATCTGCAAGTGCAAAAAAAATACGAGTCTAGGTTCAGCGATGTCCTTGGAAGAAGTTCACGCAAAAAAAGTAAACAAGACGAGGAAGCTTCTACTTAGGAAAATTGCTTGCTCTTGCAATTAATTAACGAAATTCATTTTGTCTTGTGGGCTTATGCGAGCATTTCTTGGTATCTGTATCTCTAAGAGTACTATTCCGTTGGTGCTAGCATACGTAAGCTATATATAATAATACACACGCATATATATACAGTATATATATATATATATATATATATATATATATATATATATATATAAACAGTATGTGTATATATATATATATATATATAAATATATATATATATATATATATATATATATATATATATATATATACTGTTTATATGTATATATAAACAGTATGTGTATGTATATATATATATATATATATATATATATATATATTCAAACAGTATATATGGATATATACATAATGTTTATACATACATATATATATATATATATATATATACATATATATATATAAATACATATATATATATATATATATATATATAAATACATTATATATATATATATATATATAGAGAGAGAGAGAGAGAGAGAGAGAGAGAGAGAGAGAGAGAGAGAGAGAGAGAGAGAGAGAGAGAGAGAGAGAGAGAGAGAGAGAGATTAGGATGGATGGTGGGGACGGAGTGAGGAGGCCTGAAGAGGAACCTGTTAGTGGGAGAAGATCGAGAGAGAGGCAGAGAATTAGATGGCGAGATAAAGGTGAAGGATGATATAGAGAGAAGAGGATGCCTTAGATAGAAGGCATTGGAGAAGGCGCATCAGGCAACCGACCCCTTAATTTAGGGATAACTGTGAGAAAGAAGAAGATGCTGTGAGGATGCTCAAATAAAGTGCCTACTTGAGAAAGTATTTGCATAAAGAACTTATCCTGACTAACTGCATAACTGAAATAATAAAGTTAAAAGTAAATTGATTTATCATTTACAAAGAGAGGCTCATTAGTAAGAAATTAATTTCCATAGCATTTATGCTCAATGTTCAAACATTGTTATACATTTCCATAGCATTTATGCTCAATGTTCAAAAAATTTTATACATTTCCATAGCATTTATGCTCAATGTTCAAAATTTTTTATACATTTCCATAGCATTTATGTTCAATGTTCAAAAATTTTTATACATTTCCATAACATTTATACTTAATGTTCAAATATTTTTATAATTTATCTATTTCCAATTCTTTCTGGCTTACCAGAAATACAGGTCAGCATGGTATAATAATCATCAAATGTGACGCCTTTAAAAAAGTAAAATGTATTTTTTACGGGGAGCCACGTGTTATACGATAGCCTCTTAATAATGAGTGGAGAGAAAACTCACTTAAGTTTCCTTACGGCATTTTAAAGTTTTGAAGATTTCAGGTAAAAGCAGGGTCAACATTTTCAAAAATGACACTACCCCCAAAAAGTCCCTTATTAGTATTTTGAACTCTGGACTGTTTATATTGTATGGATTTCAAAACCAGGAAATTTCCTTTAAATAAGTACAACGTTTGCACTCTCATAAAAAATTCCGATTGATAAAAACATTAAATCCTCCAATTTAGAAATATCATTAGTATTATCACCTAAAACAACGATTTCTACATCCCGACGCTTTAACGAAAGCAAGGGGTCGGTTGCTTTGATGTGTTTATAACTATATCAGAAAGGCTCTTCCACCACCAAAGCCATTCTCCAAATTTTCCTTCACTGATCAGGCAATCTAATCCTTTTCCTCCCTCTTGACCTTCCGCCATTAGCAGATTCCACCCAAATGCCTCTTCACTCCCCAGAGAATGCTACATGATAATACAAGCATGGAAGCAAATAGAAGGAATTACTGAAAACATCATGGAGCTAAAAATATCAGAAAGAGCAAGCCGAAGTAGATTAATAGAGCCAAAAAATATATCAGGAAAACTAAGGAAGGTGCACAGGACATTAATCCACTACGCACCAGCATCGATAATGCAGCGACTATTTAATGTGCTGCCAGCTCATCTAAGAAACATATCAGGAGTGAGCGTAG
>NC_090746.1:116954721-116972221 GCF_036898095.1 Palaemon carinicauda | reverse complement strand
TAAATACTGTATATGTATGTACATGTATATACATAAATATATACTTAAGTAAATATTATATAGACTTCTATACACATATATCATACACATATACAGTATGTACCAAATTGCATAGGACTAGCGTAACTTTTGAAAGGTCTGAAGTTCGACCGCAGCCTGCCGCCCAATATTTGACCCAAATATCAGCGTCATAACTACCAATTCAATAACTGAAAGTGAACATTGTGTGGCTGTGTATGTGTGTGTTAAAATAAGAATTTAATGGATACGTGGCAGGAAGTACATATGATAATTAGCATAAGTAGTTGAATGAATAGATAGCATGTAAAATGTTTCGTTGTGGTAAGAAGTGGTGGAATTATAGCTATAAAGGTAATTAAGTGAGGATTTGTACTTAATGTGTTTGTTATGAAACAGTTTTATAAGTTTGAAATTAAAGGGGAAAAGTTGGGTGGCACACGTAGACAAAAAAAAAAAAAAAAAAAAAAAAAAAAAAAAAAAAAAAAAAGCCATTTTAGACCGACAAATCTGAGGATATTCAGGGGATGTTAAGTAGTGAAGGCAGTATTATTATTATTACTAGCCAAGCTATAACCCTAGTTGGAAAAGCAAGGTCCTGTAAGCTCAAGGGCTCCAACAGGGAAAAATAGCCCAGTGAGGAAAGGAAATAAGGAAATAAATTAATGATGAGAATAAATTAACAATATATCATTCTAAAAAAAGTAACAGCGTCAAAACAGACGTGTCCTATATAAACTATTAACAACGTCAAAAACAGATATGTCTTATATTAACAATAAAAATGTGCTCTAGAATCAAGTTGAGTGAAGTAAATTGTGAATTAGAATACTTAACCGGTGGAGTGAATTGATTCGTGTAAGAATATTGCTTTGACATAGTGTATTATATCTGTGAATCAGAGTAATGACAATATTATGTAAATGCAGAACAAGTACTCTTCTTATTGAATCCCCCTATCTTCTTATACCAACAATAAGAAAGCAAATCGTGAAATTTTACACAATCGCGTGTTATCATTGTGTCTAACTCTAGCCTTTATTTCCTCCATTTTCTAGTATTATGTACTAATATGTGCTCCCCACTTCCTTCCTTTTAAACAGACATCCTAATTTACAACCAAGTATTCACTCCTTCCTCTCAAACTCTACCTAAAACAAGTAAATATTTTTTATGCTTCCAGCCACTACTCTCACCATTTCACCCATTAACTTGCTATTTCATCCTACTCTGCCTAATGCATAATGACAAAATTTCCACACCATTTGTCTTTCTTCAGTATACCTTTCAGTATTCATGTAAAATCAATTATTTTCAATGGCTTTCCATAAACAATTATCTTTTATTGCAGGAACCTCATATACTCAACATCCTTTTTCCTTAAATCTATCTTTGTATCACAATCATCTTTCATATTCTCCAAACCCAGTCAACCACGAAACCTTCATATTCTCTATAAAGTCGAGGACAGAAATTTTATTTTTCTCCAAACCCAGCCAGTCAACCATAGATCTTTCATATTTTACTTTTCCAGCAAGTCAACACCAGACCATTTATATTTCTTTCAACCCAGCCAGGATCGGGCCTCTTGTATTCTGTAAACATAGCCAGCAACGAACATTTTATATTCTTCAAATTAACCACGTACAAACCTTTCTTATTCTACAAACCCCCAGCCAGACCCAGACCGAACCTTTTCTGGAAACCCCCAACCATGACCAGACCGATCCTTTTCTGCAAAAATCCCAGCCAGGACCAGACCAATCATTTTCTGCAAACCCCCAGTCAGGACCAGACCGGTCCTTTTCTGCAAACCCCCAGGCAGGACAAGACCGCCCCTTTTCTGAACCCCCCAGGTCCACATATTCCCTATTCTTCAACCCTCCCAACCAGGCTCAGACCTTTCCTATATGCTATTCCCCAGCCAAGCCCAAACTGTTCCTTTTCTGCAACACCCACCCCACCCCCAACAAACCCGGACGTTGACTTTTTTGCAAACCTTCCCCCCACTAGGTCAAGACTGTTCTTTTTCTGCAAACCTCCAGCCATACCCAGACCTTAGCTTTTCTGCTAACCTATCCTTTTTAGCTAACCCGTAGACAGGCACAAAACTCTCATTTTATACAAAAACCCTACATGCCCAAACCTTTCATTTTTCTGCACACCCCTACATGCTCAGACTTCCTTTTCTGGTCAGCACCTTAGACCCAAACCTTTCCTTTTCTGCAAACCTCCTGCCATACCCAGACCTTAGCTTTTCCGCTAACCTATCATTTTTAGCTAACCCGTAGACAGGCACAAAACTCATATTTTATACAAAAACCCTACATGCCCAAACCTTTCCTTTTTCTGCACATCCCCAACATGCTCAGACTTCCTTTTCTGGTCGGCCCCCTAGACCCAGACCTTTCCTTTTCTGCAAACCTCCCGACAGGACCACATCTTTCATATTCTCCTAACATAACCCAGCACATACTTTTCATATTATCTAAACCCAGCAAGTTTGTAACAGACATTTCACATTTTTGAAATCCAACCGGGCACTTATTCATACGCTCCCAAACTGGATGTTCTTTCGGTCTCAATGTTTGCCATTACTAAATAAATTAAACTTCTTAATGTGGCTTCATCGCCTATCCTATTTGCTCTTCCACTACTAATCCTCAAACCAACTTTGCACGCCATAACACTCAGTTTCCCTTGTAGCTATGCCAGATAATGTTAGTTTTTATCCATCCTATTCAAGGATACATAACCCTTTCACCTTTGTATAACCAAGTGCAAAAATAAAATGCCATCTCTCTCTCTCACTCTCTCTTGCCCTACATGAAAATACTAAAAATTTCTCCTCCGCCGTGCTTCCTCAAAGCATAATAAATTCACAGAGAATCTTATATTAATAGCACAGGACACAAATGCATGCATACATGTAATTGATTTTACACACATTGTAGGTATAAGTGTGTGCATATGTGTGTAAAAGAAAGAAACACTGGCTCCTTGAAATATTGTAGTCATTTCTATTTATTGTCTGGAAATAAATTTCACCCAAATTATCCAAATAAAAAGATAGGTGTGGTTACATGAACGGTGTACCAGTTACAAAGAGAGAGAGAGAGAGAGAGAGAGAGAGAGAGAGAGAGAGAGAGAGAGAGAGAGAGAGACTCTGACTGAAAGGGAATTAGTTTAGCACCACCTGCTTCGTTCCCATACTCTGGGCCAATAGGTTCTAGGAGTTTATGCTTATTGAAAAGGCAAACAGGGTTCTGAATTTCTATTTCTCTACGAACGATCCTCAAAACATTCTTTTTAACTTCCAGCGTCAGTTTCATGAATGTTAATTTACGCTAAAGGACGAGAATTTTGATAAAGGTTAAGGAAAATGAATAAACAGCAAAGGGAACTTTCTACTGGCGACATGAACATTAACACCTTTTATTCATCTCAGTATTACAGTAATGGATTTCGACAAAGTATATATATTACTTTTTGATAGAGGTACTGTTACATAAAAGATTATATATATATATATATATATATATATATACACATATATATAATATATAATATATATATAAATACATATATATATATATATATACATATATATAATATATAATATATATATAAATATATATATATATATATATATACATATATATATATATATATATACATATATATATATAATATAAACTCATTTCCAATACAGAAATTAAACAAATACCCAGCGAGTTAAAAAAAAAAAAAGTATGACATATATAAACTGCAGCATAAAACTCAATCCGGATATAACATAAATGGGAATTGGCGCTTAGCGAAACAGTAACAAATAGCGGTGAAGGCCGACAGAGAAAAGATCTTTATTAATAAAAGCTATAAGACTCCATAACCACCCCTGGTGAGTTTTTAATAGAGTAGCTGGATCCCCGTTGGATTGAACGTTACTTTTCAAGTCGTTCCAATGTTATTTCAGCGATATCGTTTAGCGTTTCTACACGTACTCTTTTTTATTTTATTTTATTATAATTCTCTGCTTCGCTTGGAGTGTTCTGTGTTCTTCTTTTACTATGATAACAAAGATGAAGTATCAGGTTAATAAAGAGTGTATACTAATATTGATCTTTGAAGTGTACAATTTCTTTTTCGTTGGGCTATTTCCATATAATAACGAACATTTGGTAAAATTTTTAGCAATGATGTTTTCTTATTCAAACGAGAGAGAGAGAGAGAGAGAGAGAGAGAGAGAGAGAGAGAGAGAGAGAGAGAGAGAGAGAGAGAGAGAGACATAACTTACGAAGTTAAGGTCCTGATGAAGAACATTTAAGGAGAAAGACAGAAAAAAAACCCTGATGATATAGTAGATTAAGCTGTTCGTATTAATATTAAAACTATATGGTGACGAAAGGAATAAATTCCAGAGAAAAAATGTAACCAATAAGATCTATAAGAGGAAATGACAAGACAAAGTATTCTTAGCATAGAGATGGAAAAAAATAATTAAAAAATCATCAATATATTGAAAAAGAGCTTTTCGAATACAATATAGGAATAGAATTTCGGCTAGGTTGCGAGAATTAGGGATAGAACACACAAAAATATAGATAGTTTTGAACACTGAAGGATGGTATCCTACGGGCATCGGCGAGAGCTCACAAGAGGTGAATAGGAGGAATGAAAAACTTGGATGTAGGACAAAAGGAATGAGAGATGAAGAAGAGATTGCCTGAAGTATAATTGCAAAGTTTCAATGGATGTTTATACGGTATAAATTCTAAGAGCACTAGTGTATGCTACCCGTCAAAATGTCTGCTAAATATTTACATAGATATGCAAGCGCTCATATATTCGACCTTTTATATCCCTCTCCCTTTTATAACTACAACGTGGCAGTTTGAACAGTTTGTGGGCATTTGCGGTTACCGATTGTGACTCGGGGTAAACCCTCTTACCAGGATATGACTATTCCCACTAACCGAGGGAAGGGGAGATCCCAAGTAGTCATACGCTTGGCAATGCAAATATATATATATATACATATATATATATATATATATATATATATATATATATATATATATATATATATATATATATATATATATATATAGCCTGTATATATATATATATATATATATATATATATATATATATATATATATACATATATATATAAATATATATATATATATATATATATATATATATATATATATATATATGTATATATATATATAATGTATATATATATATACATATATATATATATTATATATATAAAACTAGACACTTGCTCATTATCATATAGTGGAGATGAGTGAGGTAGTGAAAAGATATGCAAGAAAAAAATCCAGGAAGTCATTCTGAAGAAGTGAAGAGAGAAAAAAAAGCAATTTCCCTCTCTGAACGAACACCTCCTTGAGTAAGAGATGCAAAGGACGATTCACCGTAAAAGGGTAATGCAGTTATCATGTGTGGTAAGCCTGCGTATTGTGAGGTTCTGCTAACTATAAACTATATACAGCAGATGGGAGGAAGATGTCACTTTTACGGTAGTAGGTGGAAAGAATGTAAATCTTGGCAATAAAATAGAAGTTCTGAAGGTATAAGGAAGACTATAAAAAGTTGAAGAAAAAAAAGGATATAAAATTTTATGGGATTAACAGTTCGATACTAAATCATGGCAACGGTAGTGAAATTTGTTTGCTAGCCAGGATTTGGTACTCTAGCAAATGATATGGGAAACCAATTCTATTGTTTAAGAGTTGTTATGAGAAACAAGAATACCCTATTTGATATGTTATCATTCATATCTGTGAATGGTTCTGGATAGGTGTTTGGTAATTAAGTTGAATCAAGCCACAGGGACACATTTCCAGACTAACGAGGCTCTCCTGCAGAGTTTCATGGGGAGAGCAAATATTAGAACATGGAAAAAAGAGTTCAACATGTTACATATTGAAGTGGTAAAAAAATTAAAATCAATTGCAAAAGAATAAGCAATGTGGCTCGGGAACGCGGGGATAAGTCAAGAGAATTTAACTGTTGTCTGCAGTGTGCCATGCAAGACATGCTCAGGTTATTAGACGGCATGCTTGACGTGGAAAGGTAAGTGTGGAACCAAGAAAGACTGAGTGCGGAAGTGTCAAAGTTGACATTTTTTATGAAAAACTACAAAGATCGAACTCCCGGCAGAAATGGGAGTTTATAAAAGAAAATGTAGACGGGAAAACGAGGGATACTGAGTAAAAGCCGGCGTCCTAAGTCAAGAATGCTTAACAATGCTGGAGGAAAGGTCAAGTGATTGAGATGTGAGTTTGAGCGATAAAGGAAGGTGGCATTTCTGACAATTACAAATGGTAAAATGTTATTTTTCATTGTATACATAGGGGGGAAGGTGGGCTGTGGCACCCTAGCAGTACCAACTGAACTCGGTTGAGTCCCTTGTCAGGCCGGGAGGAACGTAGAGAGTAGAGGTCCCCTTTTTGTTTTGTTTCATTTGTTGATATCGGCTACCCCCCAAAATTGGGGGAAGTGCCTTGGTATATGTATGTATACATAGGCTGCTGTGACTAATGAGAAAGTTAAAAAAGTGTTAAAATCGTGGTCTGCGAATAAACGGGGGTCAGAATGATGGAGTGGTAAATATTAAAGTTAATATTAAACTTAATATTGAAGAAAACAAAATGGTAGACTATTCTCAACCGGCGAGGTGAGGAATCACGAAAGGTGTCTGGAGTTAAAAAGGTAATGCGGAATAGACAGTAGAGGTTAGTTAAGAGTATGTGAAATCAAGTCTTCTGTGTGACACTTAAGGGTAATAGTTTACAACACCACGCTCTCCATTTACTCCAATATAATGTAATCATGCAGTTCTCACCTTCTTGCACAGTAATTAGGTGGTTATTTAAATTCTGGGAAAGCAATAATTAGCAAGATATGTTGAAGAGGGGAGAAGGGGTTATAAAAAGAAAATAGCTATGTTTTTCTATATGAAGAAAGCTGCCTAAAAAGTTTATATTCGAGTAATAAAAACATGAATAAAATATCAAACTGACTGAATCAAAAGACCATAACCTCCAATAAAGTCAGTGAGTGTGTCAAGCTATGGAAGAAGCCTTCAAAGGAAATCAGAGTGCGTGGTCATCTTATCATAAAGTTTTTCAAAACTCCCACTTTTAATTAAGAACTTGGTTGATACTGTGACCGAAACTGTTCGATATCGCTGGCACAAAGGAACAGAAAGTGAAGAGACTGAAGTTTGTACGAGAGCAACCTTTCAAACAAAGATGGATAAACCCAAATAAATCAGAGCTGTTCCAAGAGCAATTGCAATTAGCATTTAAAGGTTTAAAGGTTTAAAGGACGCTCATGAATGGCAGAGGCAGGGGACAGTGACATTGCCCTAGCAAGCAGGACAATGCCCTAGAGACTGGCCACATTTTATATGATCAGAGCCCAAGCCTCCTCTCCACCCAAGCTCGGACAAGGGAGGCCCAGGCAGTGGCTGCTGATGACTCTGCAGATAGACCTATAGGCTCCCCCAAACACCCCAACCTTAGCTCACAAGGATGGTAAGGTTGCAGACACTAATGGCACTAACGAGTTTGAGCGGGACTCGAACCCCCGACTGGCAAACACCAGGCAGAGACGCTACCAATCAGGCCACAGCAACCTTTCTCTTCGTGGTATAATTACCCACTATGAAGACCGTGTCGAATGGAATTTAATTCCAAGCTAAAAATAATAATAGACCTAATGTTGGGTCTCTTCAAATCCGTGAATCGTGGCTTGGCAATGGTATGGCACGTTGGATCCATCATAGTCAATCGATAAATCAAAAGAGAATTGCCTTTTTATAGCAAATTATATGGTAATGGCTTGTCAGCCTCTCTCTCTCTCTCTCTCTCTCTCTCTCTCTCTCTCTCTCTCTCTCTCTCTCTCTCTCTGGTTGCTACAGAAGGATCCCGCTCCCCAAAAGGAAACCCAATACACGCAAATAACCGTCCCAAATTCATGATGGCCCTGTCAGCAACATCCGTATTGGTCACTCTGGCGATTTTCTCTTGTCTCTCTTTTAGAGCTGCGAGATTTTTTCCCCTTTAGTTTAAAAAACGCCAGTCTTACATTTCAAAAAAGACTTACACTTTCGTCTATTCATTCTCTCTTAGGTTATATTTACCTGCCATTCACCACGTCGAATACACACACACACAAACACACACACATGACGTCTTATAGGAATGAACCTCACATCAAAAAAAGAAATTTTGAAATCAATACCAGCGGGAATGAACAGCTAGAACCATTTTATGATTTTTTTTTTCTATTATTATCTCAGTTCGTAATTCAAGCATAAAAAATAATGTTTCTGCGAGTCCCCCATGTGGTGGACGTGTGGCTAAAAACCCCCATGATATTACGAATTAAAAGCTTTCAAGGTTAACACATTTGGAGTCACTTCCTCTAATAAAAAGCAAATACTTTATATACATACATGTGTATGTGTATGTGTATATGTGAGGGAGTGGGAGAGGGAGAGAGAGAGCGAATGCGCGCGCGCTTGCGAGTGCGTGAGAGAGAAAGAGGATGGGGGAAAGAGAGGGAGAAGGAGTGAGAGGTTTAGGATACCGAGCTCGGGGCACAAGAAGTCCTTCGGCTTTAACAGTGAAAGCCTCTTCACCTGTTTTGGCCCCAAGATACGAAATAAGCCTTGGGATGGGAAGAGGCTAAAATATGAAACGACATAAAGGAAGATTAACAAACTAAAAGCAAATACGTCTAGACCTCTAAACATCATCTCCATAACATAATATAAAATGAAATAGACACAAACAAACAGTAAATTGAAAGAGTTCAGTAAAAGAATCTTAAAAACTACAATATTTTCTAAGTTTAAACCTATAGATAATAAGAAAGATGATGTAGATTGTAGAGGATAATCAAAATAAATGAGGTCAGAAACTCGATAAATCTTGACAGGATAGATGGATAAAGATATTTAGGTGAAAAATTAAAGGAAGACAACCTTGATAAATATATTCGAAACAAGATATTTCCAGGAAGGGTAAAAAATCGATAAAAATATTCTCTAATAAATCTATTCCAAAGAATAAGTTTGTGATGGCTTATTGGTAACGTCCCTGCATTGCGATCGTCGAACTGGGGTTCAAATCCCTTCCAAGCTCGATAGTTTCTTGTATTGTCTGCAACCTCACCATACTTGTGAGCAAAGGATGGGGAGGGGGCCATAGATCTACCTGCTGGGTCACCAGCAGTCATTGCCTGGCCCTCCCTGGTCCTAGCTTGCTCATGTTTATGGTTAGTCTCTAGGGCACTGTCATTGTCCCTTGCCTCTGCCATTCATAAACGGCCTATAAACCTTTAAACTTCTTTAATAACTGTGTTTTCAGAAAAGCCTGATAATGAATTATCATTAAACTAAAATTAATATCCAAAACGTAATAACATTTATAAACTAACATTTAAAATAAAGGTGATTAAAGTAAAAAAAAAGAGTAAACTCCAACAGTAAATCCGAATTCCACACCCGAGAAAAGTCTAAGGGAAATAAACAATGAATCCAGGCCACCGCTCATTTATAAAGTTGTTTGTTCAGAGGGTAAAGGAGGAGATGCAAACAGACAATGCACTGGGTAAGCAGAAGAGCTGTTGGTCGTAAGGAATTATGAAAATGATCATTATAAAAAGATTCAGACATTTTTTCTCTCTTTCTTTCGTTTCTATTTCAGGGAATATTTCCATTGTTAGTTATATAAATATTATGTTTATATTTAAAAATATTTGAGGTTAAACATCAACAATAGATTACGAAGAATTATTTTAATATAAAAATTAAACTTCAAAAATATTTTGTGTTTAACCTACTATTATATAAACAATTGGCCATTCTGGCCTCAGTACTCCTTTTTGCACATATTTCAGTACAGATTAAAAATACTTAGGACATACTGAAATGAATTTGTTTCTGTAAATGTAATCATGTAAATTAAGTGCAAGTTTGTGTCAATGGAGAAACTTCTTATTACGTTTGAGTACGTTTATCATCGCCTATTAATTTTGAATTGTAGAATGGAACCTGCATATTGCATGGACAGTCAAATTTTACTCTTTTTAGTTACATATAATCTCTAATGGAATATTGACACATAGATATGGAATTTATGTCTTTATTTGTAAACATTTGTCTGGTTAAGTACTTCATCTCCCCTATAAAATAAAGAGGAAATGCCTGGCTATATATATATATATATATATATATATATATATATATATATATATATATAAAATCTCCCCTATACAATAAAAACCAAGTGTCTGGAATATATATATATATATATATATATATATATATATATATATATATATGAATATATATATATATATATATATATATATATATATATATATATATATATATATATATATATATATATATTCATTCGATCACGCTCAGCAGCAAGAGGTATAACTACCCTGTCTCTATTTTCGATCACACTTAGCAGAAAGCGGTATTACTACTCTGTCTCCCCCCGTCCTCGGGAAGGAGGGGAAAGGGAGTAGTCCTACCCCAGTGAGAGGTTGTAGTTATGAAAGGGGGAGGTGTAGAAAGGGTTGAATCTGTGTGTGTCCATGTGTGCGCATATCTACCTAAATATTCAGACGTCAGCCATGTCCACTCGTAAATAAAAAACATACATGCTTGCATTTCACATACATTATAAAACACAAAGACAACAAGTGAGCAAGTCCTGAACGCGGACATGGTCCTCGTAGAGGACATACCTCCGCCAAGGTGACCTTGACCTTCACGTGACCTTGACCTTCACGTGACCTTGACCTTCACGTGACCTTGACCTTCAAGTGACCTGCTTGACTTTTGACCTTCAAGTGATCTTTGTTCATTTGCCACTGATACTTAATATGACATTGATATAATGCACCAATATGACCTTGACCTTTGACCTTTATAAATTTGAACATCACCCATGGGTTGCGCCTGGACTAGGACTTCCCTGTTGGCTTATGCAAAAGTCAGTGCTTTATTTCTGTCTCTTGATATGGCCACTTATGTCATAGTGACACCAGTGACCCCTGTGACCTTGACCTTGGGGTGACCTTGACCAAAATTTAATCAGTTCTTCCATACACATTGGGGAACTACTTGGCCAAGTTTGAAGTGATTCCGTGTAGAAATGTGGCCTCTACGTTGTCCACAGACAGACAGACAAACAAACAAACAAACCGAACCGAAAACATAACCTCCTGGCGGAGGTAATAACATACACCTTACAGATATGCTCGCGTTCCAGTGGTGACAGTTTCGCCGCACTTCCACAATAAAAGCTACTTTACACAAATGGCTCAAAACTGCAGATGGAATTAGAGTACAATATTATTATTATTATTATTATTATTATTATTATTATTATTATTATTATTATTTGCCAAGCTACAACACTAGTTGGGAAAGCAGGATGCTATAAGCCCAGGGGCCCCAACAGGGAAAATAGCCCAGTGAGGAATGGAAACAAGGAAACATAAAATATTTTAAGAACAGTAACAACATTAAGATAAATATTTCCTATATAAACTATAAAAACTTTAACAAAACAAGAGGAAGAGAAATTAGATAGAATAGTGTGCCCGAGTGTACCCTCAAGCAAGAGAACTCTAACCCAAGACAGTGTCACAAGAAAGAAGAAAGTAACAAATTCCTCAATAAAAAACCGAAGAAAAACATTAGTTACAAATACAAATACCGAATACAAATAAAAAATAACATTACATTGTATAATAGTCAGTGCACCAATATTTACGTTTGTAATAATAATGCTGTTTGAATGAGGCACGCATGTTTACATCGGAAACCTCCAAGAGGCGTATTCTCAATATTTACTCTAAATGAACCGAGACGCCATCACCTTTAATATTCCCCGCAAATAAAGAAAGAGCTTTTTAGAGAGGAAGTAAGAGGAAATCATCGTGAAAAAGTGGGACTTAAGCTAATGGCTTTTGTAGATACCAAATGAGCGCCCGATTACATTCACAGGAGACTGGCTTTCTTTAAGAGGTTTTGGCAAATCACAACCTGTTATCTGCAAAGTTATGTTCTGGCAATAACAGTCAAGGTTAGGCTGGCCCCAATTAAGCAAACTGCCACTTCCCACAACGCTGGGATTTTCAACGCTTGCGTAACTAAATCTTCGAGGATTTTCATTTCCTGGATGATTGTCACTAAGCTTAATTGAAAAAAAAAAAAAAAACAGCATTATCACTAAGCTTAATTTCAAAGAAAAAAAACACCATAGTCACTAAGCTTAATTGTAAAGAAAAAAAAAACCATTGTCACTAAGCTTATTTATAAAAAAAAAAAAAAAAAAGTCACTTGTAATTCGTGGAAAATTAACCGTTATTAGCAATTCCTATAAAGTGACCAGGCTCGATTGAAAGTAATTCTTAAATGAAATTCCTAATCTCGCCTACTAACATATTAAATGGTAACTTCATCGAAATATATTAGACCACACTTCAACAATAACCATCTGTTTTTAACAAAAAAACAAAACTCTCTCACCTGTTTATCATCAGCTTAATTAATAAATCAAAATTTTCAACACATTCATTCAACATTCATTGCTTGTCGTTCCTGAACATGAGAATTTTATTTAAAGACTCTGGTGATAAGTCAAAGTCGAAAATTCAAGCTCCATTTCCACTGCAAGTAGCCACATTATAATTTCCTCATTAAAATGCACAGCCGCCACCATTACCTAAATGGATAGGTACCTCGAAACTTTAATCTTTTTCGTATGAGATATAAGCCTTTGACGGGACATTTTCGGTTCTAACTGAATGGAAAAAGAAAATTGCAATTTGAGCTGAAGATTACGGTGAGAGAAGTTCTCCTGACAGACTGAAATCAATGGAATAGAAACTGGGTTTTCTGAGATGGAAATTAATAAGAGAATAGTTTATATATGACATGTCTGTTTTGACGTTGTCACTTATTTTAGAATGATTTATTGTTAATTTGTTCTCTTCATTTATTTATTTCCTTATTTCCTTTCCTCACTGGGCTATTTTTCGCTGTTGGAGCCCCTGGGCTTATAGCATCTTGCTTTTCCAACTAGGGTTGTAGCTTGGATAGTAATAATAATAATAATAATAAATAAGAAGACATCCTAGAGAAATTTAATAAAATTATGAACACTATACGCAAAAGCTATCATGTTTAAAAATAGTTATTTACAAGTAACGCCATATATTCCTGCATAAGAAACAAAGCTTAATTGGAAAGGGAGTTGGTTCCATTTGAAATTAGCCCCTAGCACATCATGACTATCAAGTAACCTACGAAGAGGGTTTCTCGTTGCTAGTAATGAGAGAAACACTTTAGAATTTGTATATGGTGTTGAAAAAAATGGCATAAAAAATCTATTAAACAATAAACATTATTGATTATGCAATAACAATTAAAGAATTATTTAAAGACATTTCTAAAAAAAAATCACCAAATTTAAAATGGTTTAAACATTTGTGTTAACAATTCTCTCAAAAGATTACTCGAACTATAGAGTAAATAAACCAATAATATATGATATAAATAAAATTATATTTTATTACCCTATACAGTAAAATCTTTAAAAATGAAAGGAGCGGTGAGTAATAATATAATGGAGATTTTTCTATTCTTTGTGCTTCATAAGGGCCAGTGGCAAGCGGGTTTGACATCACCGGCGAGTTCGATTACTCATCTGTGTACCATTTCCACTGATATTGGAATAAATGAAATATCTATAATATAAAATTACCCAGAATATAACAGTATAAATGGTAAAATAAAAAATTATAAAATTATAAAAGAAAAAATTAAACCAGACTTTTACTCACCCAAAAGATATTGTTGGAAAATCTGTTTTTTTTTTTTTCACCCGAAAGAAAATGCAAGTTCGTTGTATGCGAAACTAAAAGAAGGAAAATGTCTTTGGCGTAAGAGGGCTCTGCCTAATGGGCTGATGGAATATTAAAACGAGAGTATATTTCGTGAAGATGCACGAATGAAAACGTCCTGCACAGATTGAGAACAAATAAAGATGACCGGCCAATAACATTGGGAATGTAAATAGTGTTGAATGAATGACTAATTTTTTTTACTCCACGTTAAAATAGATTCTATGATTTAAAGGCTTTCATTGCGTTGTCCTTAATCATTCATAAACTAACACAATACTTTTATCATTATTATTACTAGCTTAGCTACAACCCTAGTTGGAAAAGCAGGATGCTATAAGCCCGAGGTTCCAAAAGGGAAAATAGCAGTGAGAAAAGGAAATAAGGAAAAAGATTTTTGGAGGTAATGAACAATTAAAATAAAATATTTTAAAAACAGTAAGAACATTAAAACAGATATATCACAGTCTATATAAATTATAGCAAGACTTATATCAGTTTGTTCAACATAAAACGTTTGCTGCAATTTTGAACTTTTGAAGTTCATTCCACAACATGGTCACAGCTGGAATAAAGCTTCTAGAATACTGTGTACTATTAATATAGAAATTCTACTTTCACTGCCTCCTGGAGTGCAGGGATATTAAAAATCACATAACTTATTAATTTCAGACTGACTAATGAAGTAATAAACATACAAAAACCGAGAATGTGGAAAATATCGGGTTAAGATAACCTAAAGTTATTCATATTTCCAATTCATAACGGGGAAATATAACCAAAGATTATATATTTTTCTAACTCATAACGTGGAAAGATAACCTAAGATTATCTATATTTCTAATTCACTTCGTGAAATGCTATAAAAAAAAAATATATTAACACAAAAGATGTACACTAAACTTAAGACAATGATTGAACTATGAAATTATATTTTGCTATGTAAACCTCTTACCATACACCATTTTAAATATTTGCTGATAACATAATTAGGCCTTCGAGATTTCACATTCAATTACTTTTTATCGTGATAATCAGAAACATTTGTTGTTATTATCAAACAATTCTTCGTTACTCGTAACTATCTGAACGCTATTCAATTACTCTTTGCTCTCTCCCTCATCCCCCCCCCCAAAAAAAAATATTCCATAAAAAAAAAAAATAACAAATCCTCTTCATTTAAGCCAACTAGGATGCCAGAAAGCCTCAAATTAATCAAGCAATTAATTAAGGGTAAACTGACAATGAATGAGATTATAACTAAAACAGTTTACTATTTATCTTTTTAGGCACAACCTATTTTCATCAATACGTATAATTATCACTTGAAAAAGAAGCTTTTCTTTATTTTCACCAACAACAGATCTTGGCACTTGACTTTTTGGACATAATTCCATTTAACTCAACTCCTAACAAGGCATATGGAGAGCATAGCATTCCCTTCATTTCTTCCGGCGTTCTCCCCGAACTATCAATTGCTAACAACCGATTTCCTTGTCAGCTGCTGCAGCCACGTAGGATGCTGGCCGGGGGCCTTTCCTCTGCTGCTGCCGCTACCCGCTTTCAGTCTCTCTTTAGCATGAGCTACGCAGGACCCTAACCCCCCCCCCCCCAACCCCCTCTATCTCTCTCTCTCTCTCTCTCTCTCTCTCTCTCTCTCTCTCTCTCTCTCTCTCTCTCTCTCAGAGGCTCACACTCCAACCAGTCACCGCTCTTTGGATAGGGCAGCTTCAACTCTCGAAAACGCTTTGAAGAATTTCGAGTGACCCATAGCGAACGCAAACCAGCAATGCGATTTCACCATTGATAAATTACCTTCCTCTGGTCGGATTTGGCTCTGCCTTTCGCGAGTCTGTCTTCTCCAATTCATTCAGATTAGAAGAGGCACGATTCAATGCTAAGCATCGCCCCTTAGCTGCGTGTGGAACCAAACCGATCAGAGAATGTCCTACATAATTCAATTGTTCTCGAAGTTGTAACCCTCCGTCTTCTGCTACGTAATTATGCCGACGTGCTAGAGTCTATACTGCTTTATTCATTTTCAAACAATGCCAGCTAACTATGGTCTGCTCAAAGGGAAAGTTACATCCCTGACATTTTTAAGTATTCTTGAATTGGTCCCTATATTCCTTATTATATCACATAATAAACATGAAATGTTAATATGCATATTTTAATGTATTATATCACATAAACATATAATGTTAACATGCATATTTTAATGAAGTTAGGCTATGTATTTCGTTGTTCAACAGGTTAGGATAATATTAGAAATGTTATGAATATGCATATTCTATCTTATCCTCCTTTAGGATTTCAAAATCATTAAAAACTGAACCAAAAGCCTCAAATGTGTAAAATGGCTACAATACTTATAGAAAATATGAACAATCAAATATTCAAAAGCTTAATATATATTAGGCTTGAGGAAGTTAAATATGACGAATCTACTAATTTAATGTTGTTACTATTCTTAGTATATTTCATTTTTATCATTTATTACTTCTCTGCTAGTTTTTTTTTATTTCCTTGTTTCCTTTCCTCGCTGGGCTATTTTTCCCTGTTGGAGCCCTCGTGCTTATAGCATCTTGCTTTTCCAACTACGGTTGTAGCTTAGCTTATAATAATAATAATAATAATAATAATAATAATAATAATAATAATAATAATAAATAATTTGGTAACATTATGCGAGTAAATGTATTAAAACACAGAAATAAATATTTCTATACATGCTGATTAACATAGAAAGCATCCTACTTTAGAATAATCTAACGGAGAAAACTATAAATTCAAGTACATACGATAATTTAGGGTAATTAAATTGATAATTAAAGATACAATTCACGTTAATACAAACGAGGAAATGCGACATGCGTGTTTGCAGCAAAAAAAAAATTCATGACGTTACTGCATAGGACATCCACCCAATATTCCCCACACCCTCAGCTACATTTGCAGATCTCTACGGGAACGTCAATAGAGTTTTCACATGATTAATTTCCATCATATTTAAAGGTCGTCATGAGTGGGTGAGGTAATACACACGTAATTGTACTGTCGAATAATGCCTTAAAGCAGTGGTTCCCAACCTTTTTTCTGTCATTTCCCCCCTGCACCCAGTTCAACCATCCAGATTTCCCCCTTCATGCCCCGCCCAGCCCTCATGCCCACTCGCCTGCCTCAGAAATGGGCATGACACTCCAATTCTCCCCTTGAATAGCATGTCTTTGAGAACTGATATGATCATATCACAATTGAATGGCTAAAAACAAATTGCCGCATGTACTATGAGGACATTTTTCTCTTGTTTTAGTTAGTAGGTAGTGTGATTATTTCCCCCCTGGAAGCTTCATATTTTCCCCCAGGGGGAAATTTCCCCCAGGTTGGGAACCACTGCCTTAAAGACAGAGCATATATACATACGATCAGCTCCTCAGATCTACACCCAATCTACGATCAGGGAAGATGAGAGATCATGCAATGATTGCTTATGACGACTAAGCAA
>NC_090746.1:116934721-116944721 GCF_036898095.1 Palaemon carinicauda | reverse complement strand
TTATTGTTAATAACGATAGCTGTGATATTTCTTTAATAATAGGGCTAATGCGAAGTCCAAATTAAAGATCTGATGAAATAGCACCGAAATCTCTAAATCGTATGTATTTCCTTAATTCATCATCATTAAATAAGCCTAAATTAGTAATTTATGCTCTTAAATTAATCTAATTTATAAAGGAATTCATTATCTTAATTCAAAGTGAATTTCTTGTTCGTTATATATACGATACTTCGGGGGAGACGAGGGGGGGGGGAGTTTAACGGCAGCGCCGGGTATCATAAAGGCCATTTGGTGGGTCCTGCAGGACACAGCAGCAGACTCCTGCCGCGGGCAACGTTATTGTGGGCCGCGCAGGAGCGCCAGCTCCATCCTATGCAGGAGTAATTTGCAAGCGCAGGAGCCATCCTACTCTCTGAGGCTACACAGAGATGCTCTCTTTTTCTCACTCTCTATTCCTCTCTCCATCACCCCCTTTCTCCCGTTCTTCCTTCCTTCCTCTCTCACTCCCTCTTTTTCTCACCCCCTCTCTAACAGCCATTGCATCGGTGACGTCATTGAGCCACTCCCTTGGGAACCAACCAAAATCTAGTGACGTCACACTGCCCATGTTTCGACTTTTTGGAGAATATATTTACAAGACTATTCTCCCGCTGGCTGGCTCGAATACCACTCCCCCCCCCACTCTCTCTCTCTCTCTCTCTCTCTCTCTCTCTCTCTCTCTCTCTCTCTCTCTCTCTCTCTCAATATAAATGGAAAAAATGCAAGAACAAAATCTATTGATTTTCTTCAGTTATGAGAGCAATTTCATGAAATGTAAAACAAATAATGGAAAGCTTTCCCTGAATGGCCTTCAAGTGTCCTCCTTAGCTGCTTTACAGTAAGTCACAAAAAGTGTAACATATTTACAATTGGAATACAAATCAAAAATTATACGCTTATAAAGAATGTATATAAAGATCATGGTATATTCTAATCTACTTTATAATAGTGGCTATTCCTACAACCCGAAAAATATTCATTATACGGCACTGATTCTACTGAAATATTGGCAACAGTAATCAAAATATTTTTTGAGCAAATATATTACAATTAATGCTTAAATCTCAAACGAAAAAAAAATCACTCCCACGTAGAAGCAATAATAATAATAATAATAATAATAATAATAATAATAACAATAATACCTTCAGCCAATAGTTTGTTATATGTATAAAATAAACCTTTACCTTAGGGTAAAAAATATTTCAATACATAATAAAGCTAAATCACCCTGGGATATCAACGAGGAAAAAGGTAACATTTTGTAAATATTTAAAGATCATTCTAGACTATACTCAAATTATTTTAATGAGGCGCATTTGCACCGACTCGCAGCGGTGCCCTTTTAGCTCGGAAGAGTTTCCTGATCGCTGATTGGTTATAATTATCTTGTCCAACCAATTAGCGATCAGGAAACCTTTCCGAGCTAAAAGGGCACCCCTGTGAGTCGGTGGAAATATGCCTCACTAAGAAAAATTGACTATAGTTTCAACTACTTTGATCTATCTATTTCAGTACTTTCAACCGTTCCCGATACACATTCACTTTATTGTCTATTCATTTAGTTTCTTTCCTCCCAGTAACGCTGAGCGGCATTGCCATACATATAAACTACTAAGTCTCACCCGTACCTCAGGTAGGAGGGAGAGGGAGAAGTCATACCCTGGTGAGAGGGGTAACATGGGAGGTACACACTGAAACCACAACTGCTGTGTTTTAGTTAGGACCAGAGGGGTACCCCGAGAGGTACAGTCACTCATATAAGTTGATGGATGTCCAGGTGTTTGAGGATTTCCATTTCACCTACTTCTGGACGACAGGTATATGGGAGCGCGAAACCGGTCAAATATTCAACTACCAATTCGTACTCCCAGACACCTGTCGTCCAGAAAGGGGTGAAATGGAAATCTCTCTCGAAAACCCGGACATCCATCAACTTATATGAGTGACTGTACACTCGAAAACCACAACTGTCGTGTTGTAGTTACGAAAGGGGGAAGGGGTGGGACGAGTTGAAACTTTGTGTAATATCTATCTATAAGTAACCGTCATATTCGACAGGTCGCGTACACTAGTACGGATAGAAATCTGGAAAAAAAAGGCTATTTATTTTGTTCACATTTTACGTATTGATTTTTTCAAAGTCATTTCACGGAGAACTACAAATGTGCTTTTCAGGGTTATTAGAACAAATTTCCTTTTTGACCCTGCAAAAAATTTTAAGGCAAAGAATTGAAATTTTTTTTTTTTTATGAAAGATATATAGAGCTGTCAAGCATATTGTCAGTTGTTCAAAGCTTATTCGTTCTACGCGTTCGATGTCTACTAGTATCTTTTTTTTTTTTTTTTTTTTTTAATGACGGAAGATACATAACAGTCAGCCATATTGTCAGCTGTTCAGTGCTTATTTGTTCAGCCCACTCAACGTCTATTGTAGCTCGTTCCTTCGCGACAATGAATTCCAGACAGACGGGTTAATTTACAAATTCAAGCTGATGACACTCGAGGAATATCAGTGAACATTCGACATATCTGATCGTGGTAGAACCATCGGACAATGTAGATTTCATGATGTCGTGCGAGGTGGCTGTTAGGTAATAAGAGAGAGGCGAGATGAATGCAAGTGAGGTTTTTTCAACAGGACAATAACCTTTTAAACAGACAGTTGAGAAAAAATGACAAAAGTCAAACAGTATAAGTCATGCGATAGCAAGCTTAAAAAGGTTTCTAATATCAGAGCGGGGGAGTGCGTAAAAAAGGGGGAGGGGCAATAACGTTATCGTGTACGAACCTGTATGAAACACGAGCGGTACAATACTAATACATGTTTCTAAGTCAAGGCGCTGAACAACAGACAAACGAAAAACTATTTCAGCATTATTCTTTAGCGTTAGGATTATGTGGATATGCTAATTACTTTCACGCAGGGGAACCCATATCTCTACAAGACCTACAAAATCAGTTTATCGCCTACATACTTAGGTATTTTGCATATCACACTTCATTATTATTATTATTATTATTATTATTATTATTATTATTATTATTATCATTATTAGCCAAGCTACAACCCCAGTTCGAAAGCTTTCAGTTTCTTCTTGAAATTAATATGGACAACGCTGTATGATTCTTGTGCATCATCCCAGGTATGCTAAAACAAATAATGTTTTGGGTGCTTTACTTACATTACTTTATGGGCTGCTTTTCTGGTCCTATACTGCAGGGGAACCCTACCATCTAAAGGACCTCCACAGTCATTTTAAGATAAACATTCCAAGGCATTCAGCATTTCACACCGTATATTGCTCGTTTAATGTCAAATCCAAACTATCAAAGCACTTAGAAAACGAGAAAGTCTTCAGTTTCCCCTTGAAAGCCTCACCATCTTCAGTCTTTCGAATGTCTAGTGGGAGCTTATTGTATAGTCTCGGGGCCGCATATTTGAAAGCTCCAGAACCTACAGTATAGACACACATCTTTCGGAAGGATTACTAATGATTATTCTATTGATTTTCTTATCAATTGTTATTAAAATTAATTTCAATTCCTGTTGCAGCATCTATTTGTTCTTTGGAGTTATGGCGAGGAAATCACCGCATGCCCCCTCAGAGGTGAAACCTAGCTCCGCATGATGAAATGTTATTCCATTGGACACGGGATTGCCCAGAGGAGACTCAGCAATGTGGAATATCAATGGGATGTGAGAAGAGGCGTCTAACATGCAGCATCGAGGGGGGGGGGAGTACATGTGTGTAAATCAAGTTTTATCGGGAGCTGGGAAACAGGCAGACATGAGTATGTATCGTAAAAGCCATTTTACATTTTTCATTTGGGTACGGCGACATTTTTATGCTTCAGTGACGAAAACATCGCTGCGTCCGATTATGATTTTGACTTTTATGACAGATCAATGGTAAAATGTGAATTTGCTTTAATATGCCAAGAATGGGAATAAAAATAACAATTGTTAGATGAATGCAATATGAAAGAAAGTGGAAAAAAATTGAACACAAGGTACCTAAGGTACTAGACAATTCAGCAGCCTCCCCCCAAAACGAAAAAGATGGTACTAGACAATTCAGCAGCCTCCCCCAAAAACGAAAAAGATGGTACTAGACAATTCAGTAACCTCCCCCAAAAACGAAAAAGATGGTACTAGACAATTCAGCAGCCTCCCCCAAAAACGAAAAAGATGGTACTAGACAATTCAGTAACCTCCCCCAAAAACGAAAAAGATGGTACTAAACAATTCAGCAGCCTCCCCCAAAAACGAAAAAGATGGTACTAGACAATTCAGTAACCTCCCCCAAAAACGAAAAAGATGGTACTAAACAATTCAGCAGCCTCCCCCAAAAACGAAAAAGATGGTACTAGACAATTCAGTAACCTCCCCCAAAAACGAAAAAGATGGAAAACTTGAACATTTCCAAAGAAATTAATTTATTCAAAATCAGTTATGACAGTCTATGACAAGTAGTATGAGAAAACTACAAACTATATGACAAACAAAAATGGACTGTAAGTAGAACTACCAACAATAATAAAGAACTAAGATTATGATGTCCCCTCATGCATTACCCCCATACAATTTAATCACAAGAATTTCTTTAAAATATGATAAATATTCCTTATGAAATACTTTGTTCGGCCACGAGTAGTTTAATAAGGACAGGAAGTGATCAATACACTCGGGTCTATATTTCATCTAGATTTCCTAATACCCAAGTTTTATGACCTTGGGAGTGAAGTGATAGTTTCTTTATGGATAGGAGAAGCGTATTGATCTTGTTATAAATTGGAATAACTGTCAGTAGTCCAGAGACATCCTGAAACGGCAAGGCTCTATGGAAATCACTCTCTAGGCGCAACTTCTTTTTGTTTATGCTGTACAAATTCAATCTCAATTTGATCTAACCATTAGACAACTTCACAACATGGCAATGGGTTTTGCAGGGCTACTACTGTGGGGTTGACATCTAAATGTGACTTATTTAAGAATCATTTGAGCATAATTCTACAACATCAAGCATTGTGCTCTGTTGATTACAATGGTAGCTTTCACCTACGTTACCTTTCAACATCTTAGTTACTGGCTGGTGGTTACTCAAGAGGAAAACCAAATGCGCAACAGAACTGGTATAAAGTGGTTTAAAGTCAATGTGGATTATCAGAACATTTAAATGTACATGTACTTGTACACATCTTGCTTTGCAGAGCCTTGTAATTTACATTATATATTTGTTGGGCTAAATACCTTTGTTCTATAATGCCCATTACCATAGAAACGTGGATAGATCTTTCTGACAAGGGCACTGATTGGATTTTTAGTTCAAGAGTGCCTGCAATGACTTATACAATACAAATCTACAGGAGCTAACTGAGATTTATCTTTTTCTTCTCATTTTGGATTCTTCCATACTTGGCTTTTTTTGGAAGTTTGTTTTGTGAAGTATCTGTCACTTAGGCATACCCTGTATTAATGCTGCAACTTCTTAAACAACAACCATAATGAAAATAATAATTGGTATAACTATAGCAATATAATAACAGTAACAATAATGCGTCAATCACAGAAGACCGATCAGGGAACTGATAACCATAGTTTCAACTGACATTTAAGAGTAAATGATTTAAACCAGTGAATAATCCTATAGACCAATACTTGCCCGTATGTGGTTAAGTACAAAAGCCAAAAAGCAAGAGGGGGGCCTGGTGCAGACCACCTATGGAACCCGACAAACCAACATACTGGAAACGTCTCCATCTGACAATTTTCCAGACTTGTGTTCGAGTCCCGCTGAAGCTCGATTTCTTGTAATGTCTGCAACCCAATCATCCTTGCGAGCTAAAGATGGGGGATTTGGGGAGCATATAGGTCTACCTGCTGAGTCATCAGCAGCAATTGCCTGGCCCTCCCTGGTCCAAGCTTGGATGGAAAAGGAGCTTGGGGGCTGATCATGTGTGTGTATGAACAGTCTCTTGTCTTGTTCATTGTCACTATCCCTTGCCTCTGCCATTCATGAGCGACCTTTAAACAAGCATCTTCCTAAAATTATATAGTCTTAGCACCACTTTGAAAAGCGAAAAGAAACGAGACGACTTTCCACATGTTTAGTTTCCTCTTCAAATACGAAAACGCTCAAGGACCATTGTCGGGAAAAAACGAAATACTTTTTTTTTTTTTTAATCCTTCCCTTTGATAAAGGCGGTACAATGTGGGAAGCGGATGAGGCGCTTCTGAGAATTCAGAAAATACAAAGTAAAAAAACGCTTTTTTCCATATCGTTGTGTGTTCTTGTCAAAACTCACACGTGACTTCGTTCTATGATTATACTTTGTCCGTTATTTCAATAGTTCTCGGAATCTATTTTACTCATATGTATTAAGCGAGAGAGAGAGAGAGAGAGAGAGAGAGAGAGAGAGAGAGAGAGAGAGAGAGAGAGAGAGAGAGAGAGAGAGAGAGAGCAATCACAGGCTTTTGACATACAGAAAATGGCCAGTCAGTCCATTTCTTCCTCCGAGGACAACTGGAAAGTGATGGCCTCGTTAAATTCAGTAGTGTCGCATGTAAAGCTTAGGTTGACTCTGATTTAACCATAACAAACCTTATATATATATATATATATATATATATATATATATATATATATATATATATATATATATATATATATACATAAAGTTAAATAAGGTTTGACTATAACACATTCATACATATACATACATACAAAAATGTGTCAGAGTGTATATAGAATTTTGAGTGACTGGTCTCAGATAAAAAAAAAAAAAAAAAAAAAAAAAAAAAAAAAAAACTTATGTATCCGGCTTCCCAGTCCAATTCAAGGATAAGGACCTTGTTTACACGGGGTCGTAGGTAATCTCAAAGAGCCCATACGAGCTTCCTTAGCCCTTATCAATTTTTTTTTTCTTTTTTTTTTATGTAGGCAGAGGAAGGACTTGTTATAAGTTTCAGTTGAAACGTCTCCAGAAGCGGTCAGCTTTAATCCATATTTGCGTTATATATTGTGGGGTATATACATCAAAACCTGGTGACAAGGATGATTCGCTTGTCGCAAAATGACTGCTGGGTTTCAATTCGCTTTGCGCAAGCAGAGATTTGTGGTATTTAATGTTAGCATATGGAGAGAGAAAAAAAAAAAAAAAAAAAAAAAAAAGCCTAGGTGAAGGATTTGGGGGAATCTATTGATCTACTTGCCGAGTCATCAACAGCCACTGGTTGGCTCTTCCTGGTCCTAGCTTGGGTGGTGAAGAGGCTTGGGCGCTGATCATATGGATATATATAGTCAGTAGCTAGGGCATTGACATAGTCCCGACCTTTAAACCAAACCTGACTATTCGAAAACAATTTTGACCCAGTTGAATATAATCTATGATTTGCTTTGATCTAAGATGTATACGAACACTAAGCTAAACTGAAGATAGGAAAAGGAAGCGGTGGTAAAACAGAAGGGAAACAAGTATGTTGTGACGGGCCGATCACTCCGGGGTCACCAATGTGACGGGCCGAAAGAAGGTTGTGACTCAAAGACAGGATGAAAGCAACTGAGTGAGTTTATTATAGAACACTCTCCTTTATATACAAAAGCTCAAGGCAACAAGAAATTTCATGTTCAAAATCGACACCGTTACCGGTGAGAAAAACAGACATGTTTATTCAGGCTCTTTTTAGTGCGAGGGAAGAGCGAAGATACAGCATAATATATACACAAAATAAACTATGTACGATCGTGTGACACACGGTTGGTACAATATAAACTCTTCTGTAATATCTTTGCATACAAAAGCTCAAGGCAACAAGAAATTTCATGTTCAAAATCGACACCGTAACCGGTGAGAAAAACAGACATGTTTATTCAGGCTCTTTTAAGTGCGAGGGAAGAGCGAAGATACAGCATAATATATACACAAAATGAACTATGTACGATCGTGTGACACACAGTTGGTACAGCGTGCAGCTAAAAGCAGAACAGACGTTGCTAAGACCATTTGGTAAGGCATACAGTCCACCCCCAGAGATGCACTCACAGAACTACCTGCAGTCTATAGAACTGTAATTCAAAAAAAACCCTCATGACCGGCAAAGCTCTCCCAATGAACAGATCTAAGTCTGAAATGCTCACCTCCCAAATTACACACGCAGGACGAAGATAATAGTGATGACCTACTTTGTTGTTCAGACAGAGCACAACGCATCCAGACTCCTTGTGAATAACGCCGACACCCAATTTAAGTTCACTGAATCTGCCGAGGGAGGCATACGTAGTGGACATCTAGATTCAACTTATTTGATGCTTCAAGGTCTATTTGTAAACTAGTTTAACTCCATTTGCTTCCTATAAACTATTAAAGATGAAAGGTTCCAGTCACCCGCTAAATTCATCCTTCATTTGCTCCCATTTCTTGAATTCGTCATTCTTATGAATTACAGTACGCGACCCGTCACAAATGACGGCTAAATATATGGATAGATATGCGTAGACACGTACATACGCACACACATATTAAACCCTTCCGATCCCCTCTCCTTTTCCTAACTAAGACAAGGCAGTTTGTACAATTTGTGGGAGATTGTGGTTTCCGAGCGTACATTTCAGGGTAAACCGCCCCCCCCCCACCATATAAGTAATATATATCCTGCAGACACCTTACCTTCTTTATATGGTGTGTGTATATACATGCAAACACACACACACACACATATATATATATATATATATATATATATACTGTATATCTATATATCCATATATATCTATACATATCTATGAACATCTACAAATATACATACATATATATATATATATATATATATATATATATATATATGTACATACATATATATAATATATATATATACATATATATGTACATACATATATATATATAACATATATATATATATATATATATATATATATATATATATATATATATATTCTAAACAAAGGTGCAAAACGAATGACAAGTTAATATAATACATTCAGATTATTATTATTACCATCATAACTTGCTAAGCTAAACACTACGTGGAAAAGCAGGATGATATAAGCTCATTGGCTCCAACAGGGAAAATAGCCCAGTGAAGAAAGGAAATAAAGATAAATAAAATATTTTAAAGATATAACATTAAAATAAACATTTCCTATATAAACTATAAGAAGCTTTAACAAAACAAGACGAAGAGAAATAAGATAGAATAGTGTGGCCGACTGTAACCTCAAGCAAGAGAACAGTGGAAGGCCATGGCACTACCCAAGACCAGAGAACAAAGGTTTAATTTTGGAGTGTCTTTCTCCTAGAAGACCTGCTTATCATAGCTTATGAGTGTCTTCTACCCTTACCTAGAAAAAGGGGGCCATTGAACAGTTACAGTGCATTAGTTAACCCCCTGAGTGAAGAAGAATTGTTTTGTAATCTCAGTGTTGTCATGTGTATGAGGACAGAGGAGAATATGTAAAGAATAGGCCTGATGTTCGGTGTATGTGTAGGTAAAGGGAAAATGAACCGTAACCAGAGAGAAAGATCCAAATTAGTACTGTATGGCCAGTCAATTGACTCCATAACTCTTTAGCAGTAGCCACAAAATAGAAGAAATGAAATTAGTTCGTGATACCAAATACCTAACAACCAAAGACAAAGATCGAAAATATGTAAAATAAGGAAAATTAAATAAAAAAAAAGAGAAAATGAACGCCAAGAGCTTTGAAATTCTGTTTAATAAAGCTACCTTGACTATGGTCAATCGAACAACCAAACCCAGAAAACACCAAAGTTATCTCGAACCTTCTCGTGTCTCGAACCTTGACTCCAAAAACACCGGAAATGGGAAGGTGTTGTTCATTTGAGAGATGATGGGAAAAGAAAAGTATAGCAACGTTGAAGACACTATTGAAATTGGGTGGGGAGACGTGAATACGAAAAGAGGTCATCTATATTC